>NC_044366.1:32432987-32455487 GCF_007364275.1 Archocentrus centrarchus
ACAGACAAACTTGTGATGGCTAACCAACTGGACGTGTTGGTGGTGGACAAACAGAGGAAGAAAGCCGCAGTAATAGATGTTGCAATGCCAAGTGAATACTCAAGCTCCCAGGCCTCTGGTAGAGGACCTGAACTTGGAGGACAAAGAACTTCCACAGGGTGAGTGGGGAATTATACTTGCCCTGTGGGAGTTTTTTTGTCCTCCAAGCTCAGGTCCTCTGCCGGAGGTAGTGGATTGCCAGTTGAAATCCAGTTCTTTAACACGCTCTATGAGGCTTACCCAACTCTTGCTGTTTGCTCACTACAGGGCAGCACATGACGCAGTAAACAGATAGTGGTGTTTTGTAACTTTGCAGTTCCAGGCAAAATGATTGACTGGAATGATTGGGTTACTCAAACGTACCAGTGATCAACATTTTTATGTGACGTAATTCAATGCAATTTTAGCTATATAGTGCCAGATCACAACACCCATCTCAAGGCGCATTATATTTTAAGTTAAAGACTCTACAATAATTACAGAGAAAACAGTCCAAATGATGCCCTATGAGTGAGCACTTGGCAGCAGAGGCAAAGAAAAACTCCCTTTTAACAGAAAGAAACCTCCGGCAGAACGAGGCTCATTTGCATTACCTTACTATTTTTTAATCTATTTATTCGTTTTAATTGTATTTATTTATTTTGCAATATATTTACATATTTTTTATTGTTTTTTTTTTTATTTATTCATTTTGTTTTAAATTTAGTATTTGAGATTTCAAAGTATTGACTGTTCTTTAAGTGCAAAAAATGCAGTGTTTACAAAGTCAATGAGTAATTGTGTTAAATATTCATGATTTCAATATTGAGCAAAATAATCACAATTATGATTTTTTCCATAATCAAGGAGCCCTAATTCAGGGTCATCTGATCCAGCCCTAACTATAAGCTTTATCATAAAGGAAAGTTTTAAGCCTAATCTTAAAAATAGAGAGGGTGTCTGTCTCCTGAATCCAAGCTGGAAGCTGGTTCCACAGAAGAGGGGCCTGAAAGCTGAAGGCTCTGCCTCCCATTCTACTCTTAAGTATCCTAGGAACCACAAGTAAGCCAGCAGTCTGAGAGTGAAGTGCTCCATTGGGGTGATATGATACTATAAGGTCTTTAAGATAAGATGGGGCCTGATTATTCAAGACCTTGTATGTGAGGAGAAGAATTTTAAATTCTATTCTAGGTTTAACAGGGAGCCAATGAAGAGAAGCCAATATAGGAGAAATCTGCTCTCTCTTTCTAGTCCCTGTCAGGACTCTAGCTGCAGCATTTTGAATCAGCTGAAGGCTTTTCAGGGAGCTTTTAGGACAGGCTGATAATAAGGAATTTCAATAGTCCAATCTAGTAGTAAATGCATGAATTAGCTTTTCAGCATCACTCTGAAAAAGGATGTTTCTAATTTTAGAGATATAAAAGCAGTTCTACTTTTTTTTTTTTTTAATATGTGCATTAAACGACATATCCTGGTCAAAATTGACTCCAAGATTCCTCACAGTGTTACTGGAGGCCAAGGTAATGCCATCCAGTATCTGATTAGACACCATGTTTCTAAGATTTGTAGGGGCGAGTACAATAAATTCAGTTTTATCTGAATTTCAAAGCAGGAACTTAGAGCTCATCCGGGCTTTTATGTCTTTAAGACATTCCTGCAGTTTAACTAATTGATCTGGCTTCATAGATAGATAAATTCCATCATGTTACATGCTGTAGAGCTGTGTAGCTGTATGTGTGTGGTACTGCCCTTGTTCCTTTCTTGTCCTCTCTCGCACTCCCATTTCCCTCACGGTCTCTCCCTAGACCTCATCGTAGGAATTTGGGGGCTCATCTGGGATATTTTCCTGAATAAGGCTAAAGCTGCTATAATACTGGTTCTGTTACTCATAGGTTAAATTGTGGTGTTGTGCAGCTGAGTGTCTAGCATATTTAGGATATTCTCCCCAGGGTGGCATAGGTGAGTATCTAGCTGAGGCTGCTCTTTTAATTCAGACACCCTTTGTTATTTTGCCTTTTTTATTTTTTTGAGTAATCCTGGGCTGTGGATAATCCTGGGTGGGCAGGACTCGACTCTCTTCAAAAGGCATGCTTTTGAAGCTTGTACTTCCTGACCACATTTCCAGTGACCACTTTTGATATCAACTGCTTCTCTTTGTCATAAAACAATTTCCCATTGAGACCATTGCCTGAAGCGCAAAATAATTGTTAATGTAAAACAGTCAACTACATTACATTTTATAATATCCACATAATAACTTGGAGGCCCCTGGCTGATTTTTAGGAGTTTCTTGAAGTACAGAATTGTTGGGAGCTGACACTAGAAAAGCACTGGCTCTGGCTCTAATGTGCCTTTTTGCCTCTCTCCATTTTTTTTTTTTTTCATTTCGCCCTCTTCTCTCTCTCTCACTGAGCTCAGTGATACATTTCTTCTTTCTAGTGTTTCTGTCTGTTTTGTAGGGGGTATACTGTGCTTAAAAACAAAAAAGCACCCGTTACTGCAATGTAATCAACAATTTATTTTGATTTTTAAGCATATTTAACATTGCAAAATTTCTCTGATGCTTATATTTTAAAAAATGCGCAACAAACGGTACAACAGTTGGCTTTGTATTAAAAAAAGTAGAATTTATCAAACAGTATAAAAGCAAAACATGTTTAAGTATTAACTAAGTACAGACGTACTATACAAAAAACAGGTTGAACCAACTGTGTCTATCAAACTGGCAGGTTCTTCTAAAGCTGCATCTGTGACTTCAGGGGCAGCTGGTTTATAAAAACATTCAAAAAGTGTAGCTTGTTTTCTCTTAATTTTCAGTACATTGTAAAATCCTCTAGCTGCCGCGACTTGAGTCAGTCTAAGCTGCTCCCGCCTACATCCCCAGCCAATCATAAAGGAGCAGCTGAACAAGAAACCAGTCACAGAGCAGAGAGCTGTGGCAATGAGCTCAGCCAATGGCTGTGAGCCTCAGATGGAACTGGAGGAAAGGGGAGCGTGTGGCAGCGACTGACAGCATCGGAGAGGTGTAGTAAAGAATTTGCGCTGGCCCTTATACACTGTAAAAAGGAATTTGGGGTTTTAGTCAGCTGGACTCATGTATTTATGCTGAGTGAACTCAGTGCCCATTACAACTAACGGAGATGAGTTACAACAACTTCAACTTGAAAAAATACTTAAAAACTCAAAATCATCAGTTCAGTTAACTAAAGAAATCGTGTTAGGATTCGTATTTTATGTAATACGCATGCGCCCTTAATATGACGTCATGGTCACATGATGCTCACAGTCGCGGGTCACATTTGAAATTTAGCGAAGAACCTGGCAGCCATGTTGGTTAAGAAGTGGACTGTACGTTATTATTAAGTAAGTATTTCTAGCTTTTTTATTCCGAAGCATTAAACATCCATACTCTGCCTCAGTCAGTCACCACAACTTTTAATGCATATTTCATGTTTAGTTCGTTGTGGCTGTAGGCAGTACAAGTTTGCTCGCTGGTTAGCTAGCTTGCAAAACCTGTTGACTTAACGTCAGATTTGATTAAATCTGCGGTTAGTTTTGGTGAGGGGATATAGTCTTTATTCTAAATATTTCCCTTCTTGATATTTAGCTGTCTCGGATGCATGCACAAACCGTTGCTGCTCCCACTCCCTCTGCGTTTCTGCATTAGGCACTGAACAAACAAAAACGGCTGTCGGTGATTTGACGAGAACGCGCGCACATGCACACGCCTGTCTGTACTGATGACTGAAGTTCTGTAATGTGATGTTAAAATTATATTAGTGTGCATGCTGTAAAGATTGCTGCATGTCTCTTAGAATGGGCCCACCATCATCATCATCATCAGCTTAACGTCCTCTCCTCCTGTCTGCTGTCAGCGGCAGGAGGAGGAGTTTGGTTTTCTCCATCATGGCTTTGAAACTTAAATTCAGTTCTGTGAGATACAGAAATTGGGTGACACTGTATATAACCACGGTTAATAATTGGTGAATTGATAGTTTTACTTTTCATAAATGATATTATTATTTAGGAGTACTATTAGGAGTACTAATATTAATAATGTAATTACTTTGTTTCTCATTAAGTCATTTTGTGACACAAACTATATGTTATATAGTATATATAATAAAATGCACACATCATTGTATCATATTTCATAAGGTATTTCAATCAGCTCTGACAGTATAATTTATAAAAATCAAAATATGGCAGCACTAATTACTGGTTCAAAGAAGGTGCTAATTATTGAATTGTTTCAATGTAAAAAAATAATACATTAGCTAAAGTTTGTGTATTAAGTTATCAAAGTGTTACAGTGTTACAGATTGTTTGATCATCTCTTTCTCTTTTTTAGAAGCCAAGCTGCAGTCAACACACAGAAGCAAAAGGTATTGCTAAATTTTAATGTATTTGATTTTTCTATTCATTCATATTAATTTTACTACAGTTAAATCATCATTAAAATCAGTTCACTTAACATTATTAATTTTTTTTCTGTTTTTGCAGTGTTATCAGTTGTCATTCAGTGTAGTTTCTAATAAACTGAAGTGTATCCATATCTAAATACATTAAAACCTGGAAAACAGTTTTTTTTTTTCTTCTTAGTAAAAAATGATTTTACGCTTCAATGCAGGCTGTGCAGTGCAGTCAATAAGGTGGTCTTGCAAGTGTTGTATTTAGAGTACTTT
Source organism: Archocentrus centrarchus (assembly GCF_007364275.1). Lineage (NCBI taxonomy): Eukaryota > Metazoa > Chordata > Actinopteri > Cichliformes > Cichlidae > Archocentrus > Archocentrus centrarchus. Next base: position 32,437,691 of record NC_044366.1, read on the forward strand.
GACTGGGTGAGGACTATTTGGTAATTATGCATTTTTTGAATGTTTGCTAGACATCTTGCTGTAATGTCACCTAACATGGACTAAAATGAAAATATTGTACTAAAATTATGTAATGTCACCTCTTCATATAGGTCCTCATGTAATTCACAAGGCTGATGGACCTCAGTTCATTCTATGAGCATCTGGACAGCTGTCTATTCAGTGGTTCAGGTCAAATGAGGGGGTTAAAGAAATTACATCCATACTGGAACGTCTTCACAAGGATGTGAGTACATTTCTTTACTTTGAAATTTTTTCAGTGCAATAGAGACTTGAGACTACAGACTTGCCAGTATACTCAGTGTTTGTCACAAGCACAGATAAATGGGGAGGATTGCATCAGGAAGAATATCCGGTGTAAAATCTTTGCCAAATCAAACATGTAGATCAGCAAGAATGAGAATTCTATACGGCATCAGCTGGGGTTGTCTTATGCAGAGCTGTAGCAGCTACAGATAAAGCTGAAGAGCCATACCATGAAGGTATGGGAAAGAGTTGTAGAAGAGAGGTGACGGTCAGTGAGCAGCAGGATGGTTTCATGCAGAAAATGAGCGCAACAGTAGAAAGCCAGTAGAAGAGTGAAGGGGGAGGTTTACAAGATGGTAGTGAGACCTGCTGTGTTGGATGGTTTGGAGACGGTGGTTCTGGCAAAAAGACAGGAGGCAGAGCTGGAGGTGGCTGGGTTGAAAATGTTCAGCTCTCCATTGGGAGTGACCAGGATGTAGAGGATCAGAAATAGTGACATCAGAGGGAAACAACTTAGTCTCCAAACTGCTTAAACTGAGCAGATTAGAGAGGCAAGGCTGAGATGGTTTGGACATATGCAGAGAAAAGATAGTGGATATACTGGACAAAGGAAGCTGAAGATGGAGCTGCAAGGCAGGAGGAAGACCTCAGAAGACTCATGGAATGAGGACATGCAGAGGGTTGGCATGGCAGACGAGGATGCTCGGGATAGGGTGGCATGGAGGCAGATGATCCACTGTGGTGACCACTAAACGAAGCAGCTGAAAGAAGGAGAATGTATCAATAGGGATAAGGCAGGAGGAGGAAAGATGGAAATGAAAGGAGTGAAGCGGATGGGAATTAGGAGAGCGGGTGAACCTAAATACTAAAAAGGTAGATTTAATGTTGCCAAGTCCCTTCTCTGATCTACTTGTGTTAATCATGTAATGCTTCCTTGATGTATTTTTTCTTTTACATTTATTATTAGTTTGTATATAAAAATATTTTTTATTAAATAAATATTGTCTTGTAAAGTTCAAGCATCACAGTGTGGAACCAAAATGTGTACTTGAAATCACTTGTGGACTGATGGGCTCATATAATTCTGGTGGCAGCTGTATGCTCTGTTGGCAGGCATCGAATCAAAGACAGTTGGGCAGCAGCATTGCAGAGCCTACCAGGGTACATGAGGAAGAATCCTGCATTCCTGAAGATGTGTGAGGTAAGAGTTTATCATTTAAAATCAGACAAAAAACAAAACTAGTTCACAGTGAGCAGGGTAACACTTGTGCCCCCTGGATGCTGAATGATATGACAAAGGATTACATAAGCACTGACACCTTTGTTTTGTTTTTCATGAAGCCTACAGATCCTGAAGACAACATCAAGGGAATGATCACTGGAATATTTTATTGGTTGAAGATGAGAGGGAACCTCTTCCAGCTTCCTACAACGATGTCGACATTGTAATCGAGGAAAAACTCGTCATCCGTCACCTGCGTGATGCCCCCAATGCTTTTGTGAACCTGATGGGACTGCTGAACATTCTGAACCTTGGATGTCCAAAAGACTTGAAGTACACTTTTGAGGTAATCCAGCACCTTTTTATGGGAGTGACTTTTGACTTGTGTACTGCAGGAGTCCACTCTGAAGAATAAATTGCTCAGGGATGGGAAGATGTTTCTGCACTTGTCGTAAAGTTACTGTACTCGTGATGTTGTCCTTTGGTGCCAACATCACTGAAGAGCTTTATAAATCTACTGCTACTACATACTGCAGTTTATTTTATATTCTGTGTGCTCTCAGGAATAACTGTCTTTGAGACACTTGAATTTAAGAATTTTGAACAAGTCTCTTGTTGACATTAATGCAATAAAATTCTTTACTGAAATACATCTTGAGATATTTTTGTGTGCATTATGATTATGTTTAAGATGGATTTGTTCATTGTTGAATTATAGTAGTTTTGTAGGTATTAGTTTTCTCATTGAAATAAGCTTTTCCAAAACTTAAACTGTAAAAACGAATTTGTTGACTCAACTTGACTTAGTCAAGTAAACTTGTTGCTTTGACTCAGTTAAGTTTTGAAAATGTAAAGCTTCAAGTGAACGACACTGAAATAAATGAGTTGATCCAACATGCTGTTTGTTGACTTAACTTTTCATATAAATTAATTTGGACTAAAAATGATTAGTTAGTTGAACTAAAAGCATGTAATCTGAACTCAGTCTATTGAGTTCAGATTACATGCTTTTAGTTCAACTAACTAATCATTTTTAATCCAAATTACTTAACTTTTTATATAAAGTCAACAAACTGCATGTTGGATCAACTCATTTATTTAAGTGTAGTTTACTTGAAGCTTTACATTTTCAAAACTTAACTGAGTCAAAGCAACAAGTTTACTTGACTGAGTCAAGTTGAGTCAACAAATTAGTTTTTACAGTGTAAGCAAATTACGTATCATTGGGCACTTTTAAGTGGTTATACTCAAATTCACAAGCTTTTCTAGTGGGTATACGGCGTATACCAGCATATACTCACGTAGACTGCACCACTGATCTCCCCCTCTGTCTGGTTCAGCAATGTGGTGTTCCCAATATTGCCTTGCTGTCTCTGCTCCACCTGGACTCACCAAGGACTAACCCTTTCTAGCAGTAAGGGCTTTGTTTGAGAAAAAAAATCAAAGAACTGAAGTTATCTCCTATGAAAATATGTTAAAAAAAAAAAAAAAAAGTAAATGAATGGATGGATGGAAGGATGGATGGATGGATGGTGGGCAGCATGGTGGCTAGCACCACTGCCTCACAGCTAGAATACCATCTGGAAGGCCTGGGTTCAATTCCACCTTGGCCCAGGATAAGTGGATGAAGTGAATGGATGGATGGAAAAAAACAAAAACAAATCCCAACTATACAATTCAGTCCACCCTGTTATGCAGGGTTTAGTGACAGGGTAGACATTTTTGGTTAGTATTTAAGAAGCATTTGAACCATCAGCTAGCAAGGTTATTGATTGCTGAAATAGACTACATGCTGTTTTTAAATTATGTTTTGAATTTTTGAAAGCTGAAAAAGATGCAACAGTTGGAACTCCAATAGGGTTCCTCTTCTAGAGACTCCACTGTTTTGCAACCAGTGTCATCTTTTGATGTAGGCAAGAAAAGTCAGTTGGTCCCGGTGTTTTGTGACACTGAGGTGGATGCTTATTTTGAATCATTTGAGCATTTAGCAACAGCGTTGTGTTGGCAGCAGGACGTGGGCGATCCTGTTGCAATGCAAGCTGGTAGGTAAAGCTCAGGAGGTTTGTTTATCCCTGTCAGCTGAAGACAGCTTGGAATATGATAAATTGAGAAGTGCCATCCATCTAGCCTATTAACTGGTTCCAGAGGCCTAGGCTATAGGTAGCGGTGCCAGGATTTGAAGAGAGTACCTGGGCAATCTTACCCTGAGTTTGTAAGGGAAAAGAGTACTCTTTTTTTGACCGGTGATGTATGGCCTACAAAGCTACTGATTTTACCAGTGAGTGAGTTATTGCTCATAGAGGACTTTAAGAACTGTGTCCCAGAGCACATGGTAGTGTACCTTAATCAGTAGGTCTCCACACTACAGCAGGCTGCCACACTCACTGAGTTGGCCCTGGTTCATTAAACCAATTTCAGTAAACATGACCCAACTGTCAGAGTATGAATGTGTGTGAATGTTAGACAGAAAGCACATTGAAGTAGAAACAGTGCTTGCATGAATGTGTTTGTGAATGGGTAAATGCAAATGTGTTGTATAAAGTGCTTTGAGTGCTCAGCTAGAGCAGAAAAGTACTATACAAGAACCAGTTCATTTCAGAACCTGAGTCTGACGTCCTGGCGCAGCAACATACTGATGTATTTCCTGTAAACGTCCTGACTCAGTCATGTGCCCACAGGAAGGGGGAAGGTATTGCCTTGGGAGAGACAGTGATTGGCTCTGCACTAGGGCAGGATAGAACCTGCTGCTTAGTCTAGAATGCCCCCCTTCCTCACTTGTAAGACACTCATTAAGGCTATGTAAAAGGACCCATCATTGGCCAAATGTTTCTCTGCTACAGTGACAGTGAAATGGCAGTTTTACCTAGGGATAAAGTTCAGTCTCCTATGTTATGAAGGAAAAGGTGTCTGAGACAAACTATGTCCTCCACTATGGCATGCTCTATTTTCTGCAATAAAATGTTAAGGTCAGCAGTATCAAAAGCTGCACCGAGTTCTAGCAGAACAAGTACAGAGATGAGTCCACTGTCAAAGGCCATAAGATGGTAAATGGATTAGTTCTTATATAGCGCTTTTCTACTCTGTCTGAGCACTCAAAGCACTTATACAACATGTTTACATTTACCCATTCATACAAGCACTTCCATGATTACCTAAGCTAAGTGCTTTTATTATCACACATATTCATACTCCAACACTTGCGTCAGAGAGCAACTTGAGATTAAGTATCTTGCCCAAGGATACACTGGCCTGCAGCCTGGAGTAGCCAGGAATTGAACCGCTGACCTTCCAATCAATAGGTGACCTGCTCTATCTCCTGAGTTACAGCCACCCCCATTTGCAACATTCACTAATGCTGTTTCTGTACTGTGATGAATTCTGAAACCTGACTGAAACTCTTCAAATAAACCATTCCTCTGCAGATGATCAGTTACAGTGTATCACAAAAGTGAGTACACCCCTCATATGTCTGCATATATTTAAGTATATCTTTTCATGGGACAACACTGACAAAATGACTCTTTGACGGAATGAAAAGTAGTCTGTGTGCAGCTTATATAACAGTGTAAATTTATTCTTCCTTCAAAATAACTCAGTATACAGCCATTAATGTCTAAACCAGCGGCAACAAAAGTGAGTACACCCCTAAGAGACACACCCGTAAATGTCCAGATTGAGCACTGCTTGTCATTTCCCCTCCAAAATGTCATGTGACTCATTAGTGTTACTAGGTCTCAGGTGTGCATAGGGAGCAGGTGTCTTCAATTTTGTAGTACAGCTCTCACACTCTCTCATACTGGTCACTGAAAGTTCCAACATGGCAAAGAACTCTCTGAGGATCTTAAAAGACGAATTGTTGCGCTACATGAAGACTGTTATATAAGCTGCACACAGACTACTTTTCATTGTGTCAAAGTGTCATTTTGTCAGTGTTGTCCCATGAAAAGATACACTTAAATATATGCAGACATGTGAGGGGTGTACTCACTTTTGTGATACACTGTAGCTGTTTTACAACTACTCTTTCAAGAATTTTTGAGAGAAAAGGAAGGTTGGAGATTGGCCTATAATTAGGTATAATTATCGTGGCCATGCATTATTTGCCCTCGTAAACATAAAGGTAATTATTTCAAAAATGCAAATGAAATATATGAAATCAAAGTTTTATTTATTCAAAGAATTAGTCATTAACAAAATTATGCTTGGTGTAAACTGAATGTATACAAATCAAGTAAATTTCATTTGACAAGATTCCATTAAATTTAACATTTTACAGTGTACTTATTTAACAATAATCACATGGATAATTTACATATAATCAAATTACTTAAAGTCAGTATTTTGGATGTAAACATTTTTGAGTGTTTACATCCACAACCAATATCTACATTTTCAAATGAAATGAAGCGACCTCTAGTGGTCGTAGATGAAGGTGCATGACGAATGATACAGACGTTTGGATTGGAGGGCATGTTGATTCTGTGACATGAGATTAAGGCCCAAGCTTCTACAGAATCTGTTCTTCTTTGCCCCTAATTACAGAAAATTTTTTTCAGAGAAAAATGCAATTAAAAGTGATGATTCAGCTCATTTTGCCTGCTCTTCCAGCTCAGTAGACCAGTATATATCCCAGTAGTCTGTTCAGTTGGCACAGTATTCAAAATCAGTTAAATATTCATAATATTCACCTAATGATGGGGTCAGATCACTGAATTTTTTTCAAATTATATTTTTCAATTGAATCCTTTCAATTAAAAAATGCCAAGTATCATAGTAATGCTATTTAGGATTCACGTTCTCATTCAATGCCAGTATCCAGAATTGCAGACCCTTCTTAGACATCCTCATATTTAGCTGCTCTTCAATAATTTTAAAATGGTGCATGTCCCAGACAATAACTAGAGACTGACTCTCAGTATTTTATTACCTCACAAGATGGTATCAAGATTAGGGAAAGGTTGTTTATTTTGTTTTCTGTTAATGACCTTCTCAATGTGTCTTACAGTAGATGTTTTGAATTTAAAACTCGTTATCTTTTGTTCCTAGGCACACTTAACTACTGTCATTTAACCTTAGAACAGCATTTTTATTTAGTATTCCTAAAAGTCTCTAACACTGAATCCAAAATATGAATGTGGAGCCTCTGACAGTGGACTCATCTCTGTACTTGTCCTGTTGGACCTCAGTGCAGCTTTTGATACTGTTGACCATAACATTTTATTACAGAGATTAGAGCTTGCTATAGGTATTAAAGGTACTGCACTGCAGTGGTTTGAATCATATTTATCTCATAGACTCCAATTTGTTCATGTAAATGGGGAGTCTTCTTCACACACTAAGGTTAATTATGGAGTTCCACAGGGTTCTGTGCTAGGACCAATTTTATTTACATTATACATGCTTCGCTTAGGCAGTATTATTAGAAAGCACTGCATCAATTTTCATTGTTATGCAGATGATACTCAGCTTTACCTATCAATAAAGCCAGATGACACACATCAATTAGTTAAACTGCAGGAATGTCTTAAAGATATTAAGGCCTGGATGACCTCGAATTTCCTGCTTCTAAATTCAGATAAAACTGAAATTCTTGTTCTCGGCCCCACAAATCTTAGAAACATGGTGTCTAACTAGATACTTACTCTGGATGGCATTACTTTGGCCTCCAGTAACACTGTGAGAAATCTTGGAGTCATTTTTGACCAGGATATGTCCTTCAATGCACATATTAAACAAATATGTAGGACCGCTTTTTTGCATTTGCGCAATATTTCTAAAATTAGAAACATCCTTTCTCAGAGTGATGCTGAAAAGCTAATTCATGCATTTATTACTTCTAGGGTGGACTATTAGAATTCATTATTATCAGGCTGTCCTAAAAGCTCCCTGAAAAGCCTTCAGCTGATCCAAAATGCTGCAGCTAGAGTACTGACAGGGACTAGAAAGAGAGAGCAGATTTCTCCCATATTGGCTTCTCTTTATTGGCTCCCTGTTAAATCTAGAATACAAGTTAAAATCCTTCTCCTCACATACAAGGTCTTGAATAATCAGGCACCATCTTATCTCAAAGACCTCATAGTACCATATCACCCCAATAGAGCACTTCGCTCTCAGACTGCTGGCTTACTTGTGGTTCCTCGGATACTTAAGAGTAGAATGGGAGGCAGAGCCTTCAGCTTTCAGGCCCCTCTTCTGTGGAACCAGCTTCCAGCTTGGATTCGGGAGATAGACACCCTCTCTATTTTTAAGATTAGGCTTAAAACTTTCCTTTATGATAAAGCTTATAGTTAGGGCTGGATCAGGTGACCCTGAACCATCCCTTAGTTATGCTGCTATAGGCCTAGTCTGCTGGGGGGTTCACATAATGCACTGTTTCTTCTCATTCACCTTATTTACTTTGTTTATACTCCACTCTGCATTTAATCATTAATTGATATTAATCTCTGGCTTTCTTCCACAGCATGTCTTTCTCTCCCCTCAGCCCAACCGGTCGCGGCAGATGACTGCCCCTCCCTGAGCCTGGTTCTGCTGGAGGTTTCTTCCTGTTAAAAGGGAGTTTTTCCTTTCCACTGTCGCCAAGTGCTGCTCATAGGGGGTCATTTTGACTGTTGGGTTTTCTCTGTATTATTGTAGGGTCTTTACCCACAATACAAAGCGCCTTGAGGCGACAGTTTGTTGTGATTTGGCGCTATATAAATAAAATTGAATTGAATTGAATTGAATTTTCTATTTATTTTTCCTTTTTCTTTCATGATGACATTGCCGTTCCATTGCTCAGTCCACAATTTATCATCCCTATTCAACAGCAGTCACACTGACACAAAGATTCCTGCGGAGGGTCACTGATTTAGTGACCGCAGGCAATCTGCAGAAATATGTGGCAGATGGGAAATGTAAACAATAGCAGACCACACAGCTTCAGATATCTTTATATTTTAAACACATTTGTTTAAAATAACTAAATTATGAATCAGATGCTTATAAGAAAGTGTGGAACAATAAAAGTGCAGCAGGTTGTGTAGAGAGAATGAAAAACATCATTCTGTAGAAATGTGTGAGTGTGTGTGTGTGTGTGTGTGTGTGTGTGGGGGGGGGGGGGGGGGTGGGGGTTTTCAGAAAGAGATAAATCAGCTGTATGAGAAAAAGTCACACTCAAAGAGCTGCAGGAGCTGCAGCTACCTGATGGAGAATGGGACCGAGCTCTGTTTTCCACAACTCCTCAACAGTTCCTGCAGGAAGCCGTCACCTCACTGGTCCAAAGCTGTGCTCCTGAACATCTCTCTGACCTTCATCTCTCTGATCACTGTTGCTCTCAACCTGCTGGTCATCATCTCAGTCTGCCACTTCAGGCAGTGATTAACTTCTCAGCTGAAACCGCAGTTTATATTTTAGGAACTTAAACACTATGTTTTATATTAGATGAAATGGTGATGAATCAAAGCCAATTTTGCACATTCTTGGTTTATGGTATATGACTGTAAAGTTTTATGGGCCTAGACTGAATGATGTCTTACTAATGGTACATTTTCACTTAAGATGTTTTTAAATGATTGATATGTAACATTCTTTTCTGTCTCCCTGCAGGCAGCTCCACACACCCAGTAACATCCTCCTCCTCTCTCTGGCTGTCTCAGACGTTCTTGTGGGTCTCCTGTTGATGCCAGCAGAAATTTTTAGAAACACAGCTTGCTGGGTACTTGGCAATTTCATGTGTTCACTTTATATATATCTGGGGTACATTGTTGTCACTTCTTCAATAGGAAACATTGTCCTCATATCAATGGACCGCTATGTAGCTATTTGTGACCCTCTGCATTACCCCACCAGAATCACTGTGGTGAGAGTCAAACTCAGTGCTTATCTGTGTTGGTTTTATTCAGTTTTCTACAGCAGTCTTTATACGAAAGACATTCTGATTGAACCAGGCAGGTATAATTCCTGCTATGGAGAGTGTGTGTTTTTCAGCAGTGATATTGCTGGAACTGTTGACCTTGTTTTATCTTTTATTGTTCCAGTTTCTGTCATCATAGTTCTGTATATGAGAGTGTTTGTGGTGGCTGTGTCTCAGGCTCGTGCCATGCGCTCTCATGTTACAGCTGTCACACTTCAGCTTTCACTGAATCAAACAAACAGATCTGAGCTGAAAGCAGCCAGGACTCTTGGGGTTCTTGTAGTTGTGTTTCTAGCAAGTTTCTGTCCATTTTACTGCTACTTTCTTCTTGTAAAAGATATGGTCAATGATCCATCTGCATCTACTGTGGTCATTGTGTATTACTTTAACTCTTGTCTAAACCCTTTGATCTATACCCTCTTTTACCCCTGGTTTAGAAATGCTGTTAAACTTATCATCACCCTGCAGATATTCAAGCATGACACAGCTAAGGCAAATATATTATAGAAGTACTGTGAAGTACTAAAATTTGTAATCAGTACATTGATGCATCCAGTCATCTGGAAATATATAAAATATACAGACGCAAAATACAAAATCTTTTTTTTTTTTAATTTTGTTTAAATTATGACACATAAATGTTAATGTTCATGTGCTTAGCTCATGGAATTTTTTTGTTTAAAGGAATAATAAGACTGAAATTTGCTGTGTTGATGAAACTGACTTTTGAAGTGTAGCTATATATTTAGATACAACTGCCGATCAAACCTCCTTTTAGCTTCTCAGTTTTTTGTCACTCCTTTTATTCACACTTACAGTGAAAAAAAAAAAGAACATGGAATGGCATTATTTAGCTAAGTAACACTTTCCAATCATGTTCATTGTGGCCTCCACTGTGATGTGAGCAGTCTGTAGGACTAGACTGACCACTCTAAATTTAGGGGATTAAATATAAATTCTATTTATTTTATGATTTTACTGTATAAGATCAGAATACTGATTTAGATTAATAATTGATAAAATGAATTGACTGTGACTGCAGTATATGGCTCAGGAAAAATACCAAAAAAAATACCAAAAAGGACGGAGGTTTTTTGTTTTTTTTTCTCTTTCATCTTTTAGCTCAAAGTAATTACAGAATCTTAACTTTCAGTGGTCTAAAGACTAAATGTCTTAGAAAATGTCTTGATTTTAAAAAGTATTTTCAAATATGTAAATTAAAAAAATGAAAAGGAAAAAAGTTGAATTACAAGGCTCGAGCACTGTGACATGGTTAATATCTACAAGAGGATAACAAAAAATAATAAATGAAGGTGGTGTAGTAGCAAAACATTTGTTTGAATTTAGAACATTCAACCAAGTGAACTCTCATAGATGATAATCTGTAAATTCTGGTTGAGCCTCCATTAGTTTAACATGCCTGTTTTATTAAACCAAGTTTTATTGGCCAAGATGGTTAATAAGAGGAAATGTCTTATGATAAATCACAGAGGAATTGTTTACTTGCTAATGCTGATTCTGTTTCCACACAAAGCACAAATCCTAACTGATCTCAGAGCAGTGAAAGCAGAGCTAGCAGCAACTTGTCGTTAGTGCACTATTCTCCCTGTCAAGGTCAGTAGAGCAGGTGGGACTCACAAACGCAAGACTCGCAGAGAAAGTTTACGGGTTATTTACAACAGAGTATGAATAGGCTTGAAACAAAGGAATTCTAGTTAATGAAGGTGCAGGTCCACAGCAAACTCTCTCACTCATAGAACCCTTTCTCCAAAAGTCTTCAGGTATTTCTGAAGGAAAAAATAGGTAAGTGCAAAATCCTTGAGTTCAAAACAGCAATCATAATCAAAAGAGCCGACTTCAGCAAAGGGGTTAATTCAACATTCAGACAACAAGCAGACTGGAACCAGAATACACTGGCAATAACCAGCAAAACACTCAATAATTTGGTTGTTGCCTAGATAATTTATATATACTAAGTTAAAAACATTAACTCTAAATAACAAAAAAGTTAAGAGACATCAAAAATTAATAAATACAAGTGAACAAGTATTAAAAAGCATTTTCAAAAAGTCAAAATCATAAATCCAATGTGAGACACGGCCATTTGGAGGAGATCATTAAGCAAATCCAATGTTGGATTTGCTTAATGATCTCCTCCAAATGGCAGGTTTAACAGGCGGCATGTGTAAATAAGGTTTAAGCCTTTGTACATCAAAAAACTGTGGTGTTATATGAAACAAAACAACCCATCCAAAAAAAGAAAAGAAAAGAAAAAAAGAAAACACCAAAAATTAAATGAACAGTCTTTTTCACCTGCCTCCTTTTGTCAAATATATTTTCAGGCTCCCCAAACCTATATGAACACACCAAAATTAAAAAATATCCATAAATTAATCATTATGAAAAGGTTGAATTTAAAATACTGAAATATACCCCCCTAAAAAAAGAGTCTTTGTGGGTGACGTTTGTGATGACAGCAAATATTGCAGAAAAATTAAAAGTAAAAAGTTAACAAAAAATAAGCCAAAGGACTAAATTTCCCTGGGGAAGCACAAAGGTTAAAGAATGTGTGCTTTCAACACCTCTGTCAAATGCATAAATATGTATATAAATATGTATACCCTTTAAGGCAATGGCTTCAAGGGTGTGTTTGCTGAGAATGACCAGTGATGTCAGTAACGCGCTATTTAGTAACGCGTTACTCTAATCTGACTACTTTTTCTCGGTAACGAGTAATCTAACACGTTACTATTTGCATTCCAGTAATCAGATTAAAGTTACTTATTCAAGTTCCTTGATCAAGTTCCTTGATCAGCTGACTCTGCGGCCAGAGGCTACGTCTTAATCAGCTGTTCGCGGCTGGTAAGGTCAGGAAACTTGGAGTTATATTGTGTTGTTTAAGTGTTCCCTTTATTTTTTTGAGCAGTGTACATGCAAAAATGCAACTGACTTCATGTCAGCACTGCTAAAGTCTGCTTATTCCAATGAACAGGACCAAAGTAACTGAAAGAACACTTAGCTCTAATTCTGGGAACAGTTAAGAGATCTGCACCTGATGACCCGAGAGATCTGACTGGGCTGCAGATTGATGTATTTAGAAATCAAATTAAATAACAGCATAATCTTTGGTCAACAGGATTGCCAGCATGATCCTGCAATTTGTTGCTGGTATGGATTCATGTGGTCAGTTCTGGAAACTGGTGAAAAGATTCAGGAAGTGTGTTCAAAAATCAAATATTTTGATACGTTTGTTTTAGAGTGTATAAGTTGGAGGATATTCACTTTTAGCTACAGAATGTTAATTTTGCATTACTTGACAAAAAGGAAATATTATGAACATCTGGAAGCTACAAAATCTTTGGACTATGCAAAATCCACTAAGCCCTATGACTTCTTTTAAGAACAAATGGTTGCAACTGTATAATCAAACCAAAGATTGACAGTATTTGAGTAGAAGTGACCTGGGCCTCTGTAGACACGATGCTGATGTTTTCATTGAGGTAACCTGTCTATTCTAAACCAGTTCTTACCCACCTAGTCACTTGTAGTAATTGACTGGAGACCTTTATATTTGTATCCACAGGTTTCTGTAAGAGTGTACATAGGCTGCCATGACAGACTTCCACTTCCACTGTACGGTTTTACACTTCCGGTTACTCAAAGTCAGAGCCAGAGTTAATGACAAAATTCAGTTACTTTGTGCTGTAACGGGCGGTTTTATTAGTTGGAACACAAGCTCGGGTTCAACTTGTGCTGTTGTCGGTTGCCACTACATCAGTCTGTATATTTTTTCAAATTATTTTATTCTGTAAATTTCTTCTTTTTCCCCAAAATTATACTACCCAGTTGCACATCCTATTACTGTATTTTTTTCCTTATGTTTTAATTTTTCCTGTAATGTAGAGCCTCTTATTTTTTTACGTTTTATTTATGGTGTGACAGTACAGCATACAGCCTACACAAAGCTTAAACAATCCGTGCCTTCCACATTTAAACACGTAGCAGTTAGCAAGATGTCTCCCCGATCACAGCCTTCGGCCAGTCCAGTGTTTCTGTGATCTGAACATTCTGATATCCAGATAAGTGATATACCTTTCACAGAATAGCTGCAGCATCACTACATGATTTCCCTAATCAGTGATACAGGAACAGCTGACTGTCTCCGCCACTCCACTTTCCCTTAGCATGACCCATGCTAAGTGCTTAGCTTGGCTGATGCTCTGACTCGGCTCTACAGCTGCTTTAAGGAAAATAACGTTGCCTTGTTTGTTCAGCATTACTTTATTGATTTTATTGCTTTGAAGGTAATCTGGTGCTCTTATAATTATGTGATTCCTCACCATCAACACCTTCGGAAAAAAAAAAGGTATTTGATAATGTCGATGTAGCTGACTTCGGGCCATAAATTCATGTCATTTACCCAGTCAGTGAGAAGTGACGGGTGAGGTACTGTTACTGAATTGTCCTCGCTGCTTTTTAAAACATCCTTGCAATGTATCCACCTCCAATGTGTTACCATTTACGCCAACTGCAGTGTCAAAATGTTTAAATGAACGGCAAGTGTGTAAGCCCGCAACCATCAACAACAGCGCAAACGGAAGTAAAATACCGGCTTCCGCTATGAATTAGGGGTAATGGCGCGACATCAGGAATACTGTGGATAACTCGTTATGTTGGTAGTTCTGTTTAGAGTGCCTCGGTGAAATTCATGAATACACACATTTTGACGCTTGTTTGTTTTATCATGTATTTTTACAGAGCAAGGGTGGACCATACATTTGAAGATCTGCTGGTCTTTGTAACTGGGGGTTCCCACAGGCCTGCAGCATTGAGTTTTATGACCAGGGGCCAGGGACGCATATCATATGCTTCAACATGTAGCTTATGTCTTTACCTCCTAAAAGGTGTTGTAGATGGGGAACAATTTAAAGAACCTATTTACACTGCCCCTACAATTCCTCAGTCTCCATGTCACATCATGTTTCCAGTCTAAAAAAAAAAAAAAAAATCACTGGAGAGGTATGGCCTTTTGACAGAAAGCTGAAACATGATTTTTTTCTCCTTAATCATTGTTCGCGGTGGTGTGTGAGCTTTTAAATTCCAAAGCAGCTGTTGCATGATGAAACTAATTTACAGTTTTTGACACTGCTTGCTCCAAACCAGCTAATAACACACTTGAAACACCTTTTTTTTTTTTTTTGCAGACTCACTCTGATAATGACATTGTCAGCCTTCAGGTTGACAATCAAATGGTAAGAAATATGCATTTAAGGGTTTTGTAATAATTATAGAATTTCATGCTATTGACATATAGATTAATAACTTTATGTAACATTTTACATAAGTGACATGCAACATCACTTCTTGAAGTTTAGGTGAGCACACTGTCAGACATAGAAGCGGATTATTCTTATGGATTTTGTGTCCTTCGTTTTCTATTGTTGTATTTTGACATGTTACAAGAAGCTATTTATCTGGTTAATACAAACTCACCCTTTTATATCCTTGACAGTACGGATACACTGGGGTCAATCTGGTGTAAACCTGAGAGATGCACACTACTGTGCGAGTGTAATGGGTTTGTGAGCATATAGTGTACAAAGTCAGAGACTTCAGTGTCTCGGTCTCTCTCTCACTCCTAGCATGGGTTGAACATTGAAACAAACGGTAGATGGAGCAGCTACAAAGTTCTCTTTTCTTCATGTTGCTGATCAGGTGGTTGATAAAAAACATTTTGAAGGATCCCCTCTGTACTGAAGGGGGTGGGGGGCACCGAACGATTGCTAGTGCTAATGGCAGCCCCCCTTTCCCCAGTACACTGTGGTTATAGATCTGTTCTGGTGGCTACAGCTGACGTAAAGAAAAAATTACAGCTGATGTCCTCACAACATGCGCGCACATTCAAACATGCGCACTCACAGCACAGAGACGTGGGGATGTGGAGAAACATCTCAGCGATCCACTTGTGTTAAAGGGTCGTTTTTGTTTTTTTTCCAAATGACGGAAATCTGTTACAGCGATGGAGAACTAATGTGGAGGAAATGCTCCGCTTACACGGAGACACCTGAGCTGCAGAGTTGAAAAGAAACATCAAAGCAACCTGGACCTTTTGTACATAACATTGTACAAAAGGTCCAGGTTACTTGAGATTAGAACATTGACCATTTGTAGGTGATTTATAAACCAGAATATTAACAGTACATGAGTGATACATATATCACAGAGGATATTGAGGACACCAACGAGAACTTCATGAGGTAAGCAGTGGAACAGCTTGTACGATGATTTGATGATGGTTAGGTCAATTGTCAATAATATTGTTTGCGTAGCTTATCAGAAATCCTGAAGTCACTTGCAGGGAAAGTGGACACATCCCAAACATTCAACATCAGTGTAACAAGAGAGGTCCTGTTTCACAGGGGCCTTAAACAGTGGGCCAGGCAAAAACAGAACTCTGCTGGGTCTCTATTATTGGAGAATATGGAATTGACCAGGGCGCCCTTTGTAAAGCAGTGGTCTCAAACTCCCGGCCTGCGCACCCCTGACTTGTAGCCTGCAAATTGATGTCAAAAATCTAATACAATTTGGGATAATGCTTTCTTTTACAGCCCGCCCTTAGGCCGTAACTATGCGTAATTTACAGGGATTTACCCTGTAAGCAAATTTATGTGTAATTAGGCTGGACCAAGCACGTAATTTGCAGGGGGGATATGACAAAAAATATCTTACATGAATAACATGTTAATTTTCTTTATTCATTATTAATTTTGTGTAAAATACTAGCATGTTTAATCATTTGGTAATGTAACCCCCCTCTCCCCACAAAAACTTGGTTTCTCTACCAAGCAGAGAAAGTTATTACTATTTAGGTTAGAATGCAATGGTGTTTTAATCAAATAACGGTAATACCATTTTATATTACAATAATAATATAAACTTCACCTATAGCATCATAAAAATGATGCTATAGGTGAAGTATTCAACATGGAAATCAAAAATAAAATACGGCTTAGGGGTTCAGAATTGGAAAGCATTTGTCATTTCAAAGTACAAAGTAATATTAAAGAACATTGCATGAATGTTTAATATTGTGTTTGTGAAAATATTAAGTAAACAACTGCTTAAACAGTAGCAATACAAGCAAAATACAGAAACTAATTAAACATATTTAACTTGTTTTTCTTCTTTTAGTGTGTACCCCTGCTCAGGTGGTCTACAGGTATAAATGCCTCCTGAAAACATTCAAGAAAAATATGTGTCTGAGACTCTCTAGTACCACAACATTGATAAGATGAACATGTCCTTGACCAGCATCATTGCTGAGGTACAGTATATGCATTTTATTATAAAAACCTGTATTTATAAAGTTTTGGTATTGTCTGTTAGGTGAGGGCTAATACGATCATCACAGCATACTTTGGGTGGTAATGTATCAATTTATATATATATCTATATATATATATTAGGGGTGGGACTCGATTAAAAAAATTAATCAAATTAATTACAAGCTTTGTAATTAATTAATCAAAATTAATCGCATTTCAATATTTAACATGAGAAATATTAATTTAAGTTTAGTTGATGAATAAATCAATATACATAAGCTTGAACTTCAAAATTTTGTTCATTTTCCCACCAGTCTACTACACAGACCAACGAAGGGTGGAAGTGCTCCTGTGATAAGCAAACTCCTGAAATTAAAGTTAAGCATCATAACTGGATAGTTTTATTGAACATTAATGTCTCACTTGTTATAGTTGGAAATTAATCATTCTCTCAGCTGTATTCCTTGATGTTGAAATGTGTTATGCTTGTTTTAACAGCTTATTTTGAATTAAAGACTTAAAATGAAACCACAAAAAGGAGAAAAAGTTTGTTCTCCGTTTAACCAGCTGCTTTTACACAGCTGTGCTTCGCACTCACAGGTGCTAGGTGACATGAGCTACGCAGAGGTGACGGCAGCTGATATGAAGGCTAGCTGCTCACTTCCGGCCTTTGTGGGTTGCGAAAGACATGGGCCGGGTCCTTCGCAGGATGCAGCCCCTAATTTGGACATTGTGCGTCGATATAATCTGTATGCCTGGAACTTGTGCACTGAGAAACGTTCCACGGTGCAAAGTGCGATTAAAATGCATTAAAAATTTTAACGCGTTAATTTCCCTGTAATTAATTAATCGAAATTAACGCGTTAAAGTCCCACCCCTAATAAATATATACGTATATATATATATATATATATATATATATATATCTATATATATATATTAGGGGTGGGACTCGATTAAAAAAAATAATCAAATTAATCAAATTAATTACAAGCTTTGTAATTAATTAATCAAAATTAATCGCATTTTAAACACATTTAAATATTTAACATCAGAAATATTAATTTATGTTTG
>NC_044366.1:33220125-33317984 GCF_007364275.1 Archocentrus centrarchus
AATCTCTCTTCTCTTCCCTGTCTGTGTGTGTGTGTGTGTGTGTGTGTGTGTGTGTGTGTGTGTGTGTGTGTGTGTGTGTGTGTGTGTGTGTGTGTGTGTGTGTGTGTGTGGGTACTTGAGTTAACCACACCTTGTGTTTCAGGGGTGGGTCCTGCCTCTGCTCCCACCCTGCAGTCCTGCACACTCACCTGTTGTGATTGTCTGATTCGCTGTATGCTATTTAAAAGGAAGGAGGACCTTCAGCCAACTCCTGATTATTAACCTGGAAACAGTGACGTCGTCTCCTTCTATCAGAGTGTTTGCTATGACTCTCTGTCTTCATCTCACCTGTTTATTCTCCTCTGCACAGAAATCCAGCACTGTCTCCGGGTGAGACTGAGAGTTTTTCCTGTGGAGAGATTTATCTGTGGACCTGTGTGTACTGGAGACTTGGATTCACTAACTAGAAATCCCTCAGCTGTCAAAATCTTGCTTTTGCTCCATTGTAAATAAACCTGTTAATCTGCGTCTGAGTGCCATCCACACCACAGACAATGACAGATAAACAGGTAAATACTGCCCTTAAAACCAGCTTCTTTCAGCTTCAGGCACTTGCTGAGGTGCAGCTGCTTCTCTGCTTCAGGGACTTTGAGTTATCAAACCATCATTTCATCTCAACTTGACTGCTGCAGCAGTCTTTGTTCAGGTGTCAGTCTGTCACTGCTCGGTTGGCTGCAGCTGCTCCAAAACTTTGCAGCTGAGCTCTTCAGTGGCATGTTTGCTGGGATAGATACCATATGTGATATTTAAGACGATGATGCTTAGGCTGTGTTGAAGAATATAGGTGGTCATATTAAATATTTACTTTCAGGCTTGTTAGGACTTTATTTCCATGTATGCTGGCATGGTAAATCACTGCACCTATTTCCCATTTTCCTACCAAAATATAAAGAAATGAGGGTCGGCTCAAGACCTTTACACAGTACTGTGTTGTTCTGTTCTGCTTTTTTGAACAGTACCCATGTGTTGGGTCTATATCTTTCCTATGATTTCCATTGATTGCTAATAAACGACCTGGTTTTATTCATCACACCCTTTAAGAACTTGTGTGTTTTAGAGTAAATGATTATTAATTCTGCAGAGGATCCTCATGACTTCTGACATCTTGATAAACCCAGCATGTGCCTGTGGAGATGTCAAATGTGAGCCCAGTGGGGACCTCGAGCTCTGCATCTTTCGTAGTACACTCCCTTATGTGGTACACACAACAGAGGAAGCAGCGTTTAATTTAAATGAGCCCTCATCACTTTCATCCCCCCATGATCTCACCCTCAGGCCACAAGATGCACCTCCTGCAGCTCCTCACCCCCTCTCTTTTCCTTTCTTCTCACTGCTTGCCATCACACTCACCATATGACTTCATTTTCTCCTCTCTGGCTTCTTCTTTACTCGTCTCCAGGATGGCTCATTTTTCACATCGAACAAAAACAGACCTAGTTAGTGAGGTGGGAGGGTTTAAAAGACAACAGCTTGACAAATGTGCTGACAGCTTAATGGTGGAGGTCTGGCCTAAATGATTCTGAAAAGAACTTGTGTTTTCATTAGTGTTCTGGGCTCTTTTGTAATCTTTGCAAATGTTCAGTTGACAACTCAGGGGTGGACAGATGGCCTGTGGAGGTTCTTTTCAAAGTGATCAGATCCAGTAGTTCATTCTGTGCATCCTTCAGGCATAAATAATGTTTCCTTCCTCATAAAACATTTGCAAAGCTAATGTTGCCTAAAGGTTCCAGCTTTGCAAAGTTTACCATCAATGTTTACCAGCTAGCAGCTGATATTGGTAGGCTGTGTTTCTGGTTTAGTTTACAGCCTATTGTTTAGTGGAAATTGAGGACTTGAAAAAGGCATTCGATTGCATCCCTTGGGGTGGCCCTCTGTCACGGGCCCTGTACATATCTGTAGTCTGAGTTTTGGTTTGTATTGTGCTGCCAGTAAGTCAGACCTGCTGCCGGTGGGTTTTGGACTCTGCCAGAGCTGCCATTTGTCACTGATTCTGTTCATAATTTTTTGGACAGAAAAGGTGGTGGTCACGTCTCTGCTTTTTTGCAGATGATGTGGTTCATTTGGCTTCATCAGGCGGCTGCGTCCTAGATGAGGTGTCAGGCATGTCAGGAAGGCAGACCTGTGGAGAGAGAACGCATCTCTTTGGTGTTGACCTGGTGGAGGTGGAGGTGGTGGAGAAGGAGGGAGGTAGCTTGACTGTACATAGGTCGAATGCTAACTGGTTGCCAGGTGCCAGGTGAACTTGAACAGGTAAGGGAGCAACAGAGGAATTCACCAGGAATGGGAGAGGGAAGATTTAAAAAAAAAAAAAAAAAAAAAAAAAAATATATATATATATATATATATATATATACAGCAAAAGCCAGTTTACTGCTAATGCTGGTCCCAAGCTTAGATAAGTGGGGAAGGTTGTGTCAGGAAGGGCATCCAGCATAAAACCTCAGGCAGATTAAACATTAGGATCATAAAGAATGATGTTTCCATACCTGATCAATTGGGGCTTCTGTTAACAACAACTGCCTCAGCTGCCAACAGGGTGACAGTGAAAACTGTGCTGCTGTTGGCTAAAGACTAAAGAAGAGAAGAGGGGAAGGGCATGTTAGGAGGCAGCGAGTGAGAAGGAAAGGCAGGAGTGTGGAGGTGAGAGTAGGGACTCTATATGTAGGGACTATGACTGGCAGGGAGGGAGGGAAGGGAGAGAGTTGGCTGATATGAAGGAAAATAGATATTTGTGTGCGCAGGAGATCAGGTGGAAGGAAAGCAAGGCCAGGAACATTGGAGGTGGATTCAAGCTGTTCTACCATGGTGTAGCTAGGAGGAGAAATGGAGTATGGGTAACCTTGAAGAGTGTGTGAATAGTGTTGTGGAGGTGAAGAGAGTTTCAGACAGGATCATGAGTTTTAAGAGGAGGGAGGAACATGGAAGGTGCACACAGGTGGACTACATCTTCTGCAGAAGGTGCAATCTGAAAAAGATGGGACACTGCAAGGTGGTGGCAGGGGAGAATGTAGCTGGACAGCATTGGATGGCAGTTTGTAGGATGATTTTGGGCATCAGGAAGGGGAAGCAAGGGAAGGTAGAGGCAAGGATTAAATAGTGGAAGCTGAAAAATAAGTAAATAAAGGCTCGCTCTCTGTTAACCCCTGTCTGCCTGCTTCTGAGATCTTTGGGTCCTCACTTCTCACAATCTGCTCTTGCAGATCTTGACAGTACCTTAAGGAGCTGATGAATGCAAAAAGTGAGAGAGAAAAGGGGATGATTAGTGAATCAGGAAGTGCAGAGGATTAGTAAGGAAGAAATGAGGACAGCAATGAAGAGTGGAAAGGCATTTGGTCAAGATGCCACACCTTTGGAGGTATGGAGATGTCTTGGAGAGAAGGCAGTATTAAACAGTCTGGAAAGTGGAGCAGACTGTTTAACACCATCTTGAAGAGCGAGACAATGACTGAGGAATGGAGAAGTGAACAAGGGTGACGTGCAGAGCTATAGTAACTACAAGGGGATGAATTTGATGAGCCACACCATGAAGCTAAGAGTGAGAGATGAGTTCAAGGTGAGGGTGGGATTACATCAGGGATCATCCCTGAGCCCCTTCTTGTTTGCAGTGGTGATGGACAGACTGACAGATGAGGTCAGGCAGGAGTCTCTGTGGACTCTGGTGTTTGCTGATGATTGTGAGAAGGTTTGCATGTTGGTAGTGAGATCTGACGTGATGTATGGTTTGGAGACAATGGCACTAACGAAATACAGAAGGCAGAGCTGGAGGTGTCAGAGTTGGTTTTCATGGGAGTGACCAGGATGGACAAGATTAGAAATGAGTCCCTCAGAGGGACGGCTCAGGTTGAGCAGTTTGGAGACAGTCAGAGAGGTGAGGCTGAGATGGTTTGGAGATGCTCAGAAGAGGGATAGTGGATATATTGGGCAAAGGATGTAGAAGATGGAGCTGCCAGGCAGGAGGGAAAGAGGAAGACTTCAGAGGAGGCACATCGATGTAGTGAAGAAGGAAAAGCAGAGGAGTGACAGAAGAAGATGTGAGGGACAGGGAAAGATGTAGGCAGATGATCCAAAAAGGAGCAGCTGAAAAAAGAAGAGTCTCTTTCATTTTGTTTATTACTGAGACAATCCTGAAAAAAATTCCAAAATATTTTGGAATTTTGTTCCTCCATATCAGACAAAAAACAGATGCAGCACCTTCACATAGCGTGCTTAGTGCGGTGCAGACTTTGTAACCCACCCTCTGCATCTCCACATGAACGTGCAGATGGAGTGAAAGTGTGCAGGGTGAGAAAAGAGAATTCCATCATAAATAAATATTTACTCACAGCATCCTTGTGAGAATTCAAGAGACAAACAAGATTGAGGAAAATTCATAAATACCCTGCTGCATGGTGCTGCTGAGGTTTAAAAGCTTCTCAGGATACCTGAAAGTGAAAATAAAGTTACTGTGTGGAGCAGGTATTTAATGGTGCTGGAACTGTGATAAACTCTGCGACCTGTCCAGGGTGTACCCCACAACATCTGGGACGGGCTGCATGGGACGAGCGAAGGTATCAGACTGATGTGAAGTAAAACCAAGCAGAACCGTTAAAGTAATGCCTGGAGCACCATGCACATACGCTGCAGTCATGAACATAAGATGAACACGAGGCTGCTGGTTAGATTAGAGTTTTTCAGAGGTACAGAAAAAACATATCTGCCAACCTGTTTCTTACTACTCTGGGCCAATAAGTAGTCACATGACTTTTTGTACATTTGCCACATGTCAACAAGCTGAACTAAATTTAGTAGAAATGAGATACAGTGGTAAGGCTTCCAGTGTTTCTGCTTGGCTAAACTTTCATTATGTGGCTATAATTTAATTCCATTTCTAGTAGGTATGAATCCACATTAGGCTCTTTAAAAATTCTGCATACACACACGCACACACACACACACACACACACACACACACACACACACCACACACACACACACACACACACACACACCACACACACACACACACACACACACACCAATGGTTGTCATTTTGCATACTGGTCAATCACAGGTCTGAAAACATAAGCAAGTGTGGATTCAGGCCACCAGTGAAAACAGCAGCTGAGGAGTTTCTCACACTGGAATATTCTCCCAGCTTCTCCCGAGGCGGGCGGTAAACGAGGACTGGATTTGGGTGCTGCTGGTGTGCGTGCTGCAGTAGAACCTTCTCAGAGAGTTTTATCTCCTCAGCTGCCTGGGCCACTGCCTCTCTGCTCTCCTCTGAAGGGAATTAGGTTATTAAAAACCAAGCACATGCATCCACACAGTTGTGCACACAGGTCACATACACACTCAGTGTATGCATGCAAACAAACACATACACTCACCCCAAACCACTGCCAGATTCTGAAGAGTGCAGCACAGTTGGACCTGTGCCATCTGGGAAAAAATGCAAGGACCCAATGTAACTAATACTCTATTCAATATAACTTTATTTCTCAATTTCTAGTCAAGGCAGTTTATATTGTAAGGTTAGGCTCCTATGACATTATAGCTACATGACCTCCAATTAATTAAATTAACTGGCAAAAGTGGGGAGAAAAAAAACTCTTTCTAGAGGAACAGCCACGCTCAGGGATTTTGGCCAGATGGGTGAGGGGGAAGTAGATCGTACAGACGACAAACAGCAAACAGAACAAACTACAGTTCTGTTAACAGACCTCCCAAATCCTACAGTTTTAACACAACATGTCGAGCTTCAGAACTCTTAACAACACTATGGGCAAGACATGAACGCCTTCCAAAGCTTCTGTAAATTAAAAAAAGAGGTTTAAGTAGGTTTATGATAAGAAACAGGTGAAGTTCCCCTTTAACACATATAGAGCATCTGTCATTTTTCTCTCCTCTGTACATTATCTGTCATCAGTAAATACACACTGCATACATCAGAGAGCAGCAGGTCTAGCTTACAGGCTTATAAGCCTTAGAAACTCTGTCCTCAGACTGTAGCTTTGTGGACAGAGGAGGCTTTTAGGAATTCATTGGGCCTACAGGAGATTAGACTGGAGAGCAGCAATTAAAGCACGACACAACTCTCTATCTCTGTCTCTCCCTCCACCTTTCTCTCTCCTCCTACCTCATCCCAGACTCACACAACTACATGTTACTATGGAAACTGCTTCCCTCCCTCCCTCTTTCCATCTCACCCCTCCTCAGTTGCTCTTGGTCTGGTTCCTGCATCCGCATCTTTCTACCTCGATTCATACCATACGTTAATCGCGTTCGCTGTTATCTCTTCATTAACGGCTCTGCCTTGATTATCGCTTCCTTTCTCTGCTAAGCCTTTTTAGTAGTACCACTTTTTCCCCCCTGCTCTTCCTCCTCATGTTGATTCTCCTATCGCATTCTCCATCTATCCTGCTGCTTGCAGCATGAAACCAAATGTCAGGTCTGAGCTGGCACTGAGAGAAATTGTAAGGGAGGCAGATGGAGGAGCAAAATCTGAAAGGAGAGAGACACAGAGGGGGGTGAAGAGACAGTGGCAATGAGACGGAGGGGAGATGGAGTCGAGAGAGAGAGAAACATGGGGACAGTAGAGACAGAAGGAGACGGGTCAGAGCACAGCTGACCACAGGTTTCTGCTGATAATAACATACAGCAGAAATATTTATCTACACAGAGCTAAGCGCTGGGATATAGGAAATATATATATATATATATACCATAGTAGAGCTTCTATTTGTAATTTTTAGATTGGCAGCCTGTCCAGGGTGTACCCTCTTACACTGTGATAGCCCTGAACTGGGTGGATGGATGGATGGATGGATGGATGGATGGATGGATGGATGGATGGATGGATGGATGGATGGATGGATGGATGGAACTCTTAACAGTTCTATCGACATGAGGAATTTGTGATTCTCAAATAGTAACAATAACTTCTCCTGGCCAAGAAAATGGAGAAAGGAAAACGCACAAAGAAGTTCACTCTGATTACATGTGACTGCTATTATAATGCTCCAGTGACAAATACAGCAATTACTAATTGCTACAACCAAAACTAAACAAAGACACCAAAAGATGATGGGATTAGTAGATGACCTGCTCTACCTCCTGAGCCACAGCCGTCCCATTAAAAGTCCAATTGTGTCCCTTCATATGCAGTCTACACAAATGTACTCCCTAGGACTAATTACTTGATGTCAAGGTAATTGCACCCTTTCAAGTATCAAAAAGGTAGAAAAAAGGAGTTTCTACTGAATTTTGATTTAAAAAATCAGCATACAGTCTAATTTCTGTCAAATTAAAAAATAAATGTGGTAAAATACAAATTTTTCCTTATTAATTTAGATTGAATGACAAGCATTTGATACATTCTGACACACTTGTATCTTTATCCATCTTTTTTTTTGCTTCTGAGTTTGAACCCGTCAGGAGCAGTTCTCCCTGTGCCCGGTGGATTTTCCCCTGGTGCCCCAGTTTGCTGCAACTGTCCAAAGACCTACAGGTCAGGTTAACTGGTGATTCTAAGGTTGTTACAGGTGCATCTGCGAATGAACTAATCCTCTGAGTGGTTAGTAAAACTAGCATATGGAAATCCTGGTCTGATTCCAGTGACTGAATGAATAACAAAGACATAGAGAACAAAATAATGTGTACTCCTGTACCCTTTCCTTACCATTACATTTAGAAACAAAATTGTCACCACAGATTTAAGACTGGTCTCTGCAAGCTGCAAACCACAAGGGTGTAAATAAGGACCCCCTATCAAGGCTACAACAGCTCTACATCAGTGGGCACTGGTCAAATTACAGGCTGCTGTAGCCACGACTGAGGAGTCTTTTTATGTTCCAAAGCTGGGTCCAATTAAAAAAAAAAAACCCTTGCCGAAGTAATGATGCACTGATGAATCAGAATATCTGAACTGGAAACTGATGAATGAGTGAGCCTGGGGCTTCAGTGGGGGGAGACTTGCTGGGGGATTTCTTTGGCTTTTGCACGTTTGCTTTTAGATTCTGATAGAAAAGCTCACAGAGTCTCACCACTGAGAGAATGCATACTGGCCAATCACAGGGACTACATGATGATAAGCTGACGCCACGACAATCTTAAAACAATAATATATTTCAGCATCAGTATTCAGGTAGGTGATTAATAGCGGCCTGTGGTAAATGTGTCGTGTCGGACAACAAGTCTCGGCTCTCTTTGTTGTCGCTTCTTTAATTCAGTTGTTTTATCTGAGTTCACAGTGACAGCTCAGGGTCAAAGGTCCATATAGACATCTGCTCACTGAAGGAAATCTTTCATTAGCTCAGCACTTTTTTTTTCATTTCAAATCTGGAAGCTAAATCAGGACATTTATTTTTCTGTTTTCAAGAGTTACATGTTTGGAAACTGAAAGTAAATTGTTGATGTTTCAAATGATCGTAACAAAGAAAGAAAGAAAGACAGACAGACAGACACGTGAACTGAGCTGAGCTGAGCTGAACTGAGCTGAGCTGAGCTGAACTGAGCTGAGCTGAGCTGAGCTGAGCTGAGCTGAGCTGAGCTGAACTGAGCTGAGCTGAGCTGAGCTGAGTGTGTCACAGCCTGGTGAGGAGTGACTCTGGGAGGAAAATGCAAAGCAAGAGCATCACTGCAAAACAGATTGTGGCACAATAATCATTTTACCCCAATTATCTTGTTTTAATAGTTGTTGGGAACCAAAATTGTAATTGAAATTTAAATGTGAACAATTGCACAGCATTTCTGTTTGATACTCACATTAAAAAAAGATTTTCCCTCTGACAGCAAAGCCCAGACTGAGGCTGGCTGCTAAATGGCGCATGCTGAAATGAAGGCATCAGCAGCTGGTTATTTGCTGCTCAGCCTTTAGGCAATGGAAGCTGAATGAGACAACATCTGGGTGTCAGAAGTTGCAGGTGGAGACTGAGGATGGCCGCTGAGGGCTGAGCGCCCGGGATCAAGGTGCATGGCAGTGACCGGAGCTTCAGCTCTGTGTTGCTGCTGATTCTGCTGCTGACAGCAGCTCAGAGTCCTTGGCCTCATTCCCTGCGGACGCACCAGTGAGAGCAGCGGCGAGGCTGGGAAGGCTGAGAATCTGCAAACATGGCTCGTGGTGTGTGCAGGTGAGTATGATGAGACTCAGAGGGGCAGAAATACAGAACCAAGCTGAATGCTGAGTCTTTGTGGTGCCAGGCAGGAATACCAAGAGCCCACACGTGTTACTGAGAAAGACTGCTGCTCAGGCCAGGCATGTCAGACCTGATCCCTCTATTGACTTTTTGTCATTTATAAAGTCTTCCAGCTTAACACTTCAAAGGCCTAATACAGTAGCGCCATGCAGTTCCCCTTATAGCAGCTCATCCTGACCAGAATCCACACATTCAATCAGTCATTTTTACGGATTATTTGCTGATCTAAGAGAATCTAAGAACATCTCCTGTTTTCTACACTGCATCACTGAAACTTGTGAGTTCAAGACCATTAGTTTCATTAGGAGCTTTCCACAGTTTCCTCTTTGCATGACGGAGCTTTAACCTGCATCTATGGATGGCACAGTGAGCTGTGTTCACAGACAGTGATTTCTGGGAGAGTTCCTGAGGTCATGCAGTGATTTCATTACAGAAAGATGCCTGTTTTTAATGCAGTGCCGCCTGAGGGCCCGAAGATCACAGGCAATATCAATTTTTGGCCACGTCCATCGTGCCCAGAGGTCTCTTTTGATGATATTACGTACTGATGTGAGCACATCTTCACAATTTTAGGAACATTATTCTGTAGCTTTTTGCAGATTGGTGAACCTCTGCTAATCTTTAATTCTGAGAAACTCTGAACTCTCTGAGATGCTCTCTTTGTCCTCAGTCATGTTTCTGACTCGAAGCCATTTAATGGAATTAGTTGCAAAATGTTCCTCCAGCTGTTTCGGTCATGGCCCTGGGTCTGCGACCCTTTGTTCCTTAGTTTTCATGGATTTTTGTAGTTCATTTATTTTGCCTCCGTGATCTCTGCTTCATTTTCTTATATTGTTTCATGTGTTCCCCGTATGTATTCATGGTTGCTTTAGACTTTAGTTCTCCCTGTGTTTTTCCCTCAGTGTCCCTCCCTTTTGTGTGAAGTCTTGTGTGTTTGTCTCCCAGTGTTGTGTTTTAGTCTGTGTTCTCTGTTTGTGGTGTCAAGTCTATGTGTGTATTATGTTTGGTTTCTTCCTGTTTTATTTTGACAGTCTCCTGGTCCCTGTGTGTTGTGTTCAGTTTTACTTTCCTTTGTCTAATTAGTGTCATTCTGTGCACCTGTTTACTGTCTGTCTTCCTCTTGTCTCTTGTTGTGTTTGTGGCAGCATTTTTGTTCCCGTGTTCGCTGTGCTTCTTGTGTTCCCTAGTTTCCTCCCATTTTAGGTTTTCTTTAGTTCTGGTATTTTCTTTTGGTTCATGTGTTTGTGTTTAGCTACAATAAAGGCTCATTTTTTGTTATACACCTCTGCCTACTCCTGTATCCTTCATTTGGCTCCTCACCTCCTTCACACACCACATGGCCTGCTTCCACACACTGTGACACTTTCTTTTTAATGCCACTTTTTTGCCTTTTGTTGCCCCGTCCCGACTTTGAGCTGTGGTGTTCTCATCAAATTCAGAAAGAGCCAGTATTTTTTCATGAAATATAATAAAAATAATGAAACATGGGTTCATGAGATTGCATTTTTATTAAATTTTACACAGCGTCCCAACTTTTTTGGAACTGGGGTTGTACAGAAGACAAAAATGGTAACATGTTGTTGCAGCAATCTGCTGTGTTACTGGGAGAATGTGAGCTACCATCAGGAATGGTAAAATAGCTCAATGTGCTGTAAAAACAAGAAAAGAAAATCCCTGCAAACGATTTAAGCTTCACAATTTTCTAAAAATGTTTTAATTAACCCGAACTTCACACCTGTTTTTCATCTCTTTCTTCTTGAAGAGGACTTCAAAGTAAATGTAAAACGAGAACACGGGATAAAAAAGATTTTTAAATGGAGCATTTTTAACTGCATGGGTGTAATACAGTAAATATGCCGTCGTGCCGTCTCAGACTGGCTCTAAGATCAAAGTTTTTTTTCTGTGTCACAAATGGGAACAGTCACCCCTTTTTTTTTTTAAATCACAAACACTTTCATCACAAAGGTAAGCTCCATTTCTTTATGCACAGTTTGGATTTGCTCATGCTTCCCACTCAGAAATATAGTTAATAATTCTTAAATGCTGATGTTATGCAAGTGACCCACTTTTTTAAAGCACTGAAAAAAAAAATCCTCACTTCTTCCATCTGTTCTGTGTGTGTGTGTGTGTGTGTGTGTGTGTGTGTGTGTGTGTGTGTGTGCGTGTGTGGACTATATGAAACCGATAAAGAGAAGATTGAATGCTTTTGGTGCAGTTTGGTTAGTGGTCCCTCTTTTTTTATTTGTTCCAACAGTGATTTTCACCTCTAAAATGTTTCAAAGGATACGACTGCAGAAATTCAATATCTTTCTTAGACCCATTGTTGGTTTTTGATTATTTCGTGGGTTTAACGAAACAATCAAAACCAACGATGAAGTGACTAATTTTTTTGTTTTGTGCTGGCAAAGCCCGATCAAGATCATTAGTCCGCGTCACAGATGTTCAGTGTTGTCTAAAAACTTCTTTAATGTTGATGAGAACAGGAACTGTAGTTAGGCAGACATGAGCAACTACAGGCTACTCTGGCAACTTTATTCTGTTGTCTGTTTTGGTTTTATTTTCAATGTATGCTGGTCAGTTTCTGTGTGAAGTTCTCTCTCTATATATATATATATATTTTTTTTTTTTGTGTGTGTGTGTGTGTGTGTGTGTGTGTGTTTATACTTGTTCATAAACTTTAAAAAGAAATCCAGATCATGGAGAGAATATTTATCTGAAACACTTCTTCTTTTCTGATGTGTGCTGGACCACTCCATTTAATAGACACCTGTGGGAAATGCCCTGCACACACTACAGACAATTTGACATTTCACATGATGTATTTATTGCGCATAATTCAAAAGCTTAGGCTTGCTGGCACAGATGCAGCCTCTCTGCTGGCTGTGGTGAGTGAAACCATGGTTATGCCTAAATCTAGTACTACAGATCTGTTTGTGGTGAGCCTTGCAATATCTATATATCTATATCTATGTCCATCTATCCATTCCCTCATATGAACAACACATGAGCATACAGCACTCTACAAAAGCCCTCATTTCATTGATTTTTCTTCTAAGAAGCCAGACTTTCATGTCATTTTTAAGGTGGTCTTGAGCAATAGTCGTCCAGGCTAGGAGGACTATTGCTCAAGGAGGACAAAGAAAAAGGCTGAGATGTGCCAGATTACAGGACTGAAAATCAGTGGTAGCCGGTCTGATGGAGTGATGGATCCAAACTTGAGATTTTTGTTTCAAACCATCTCCAATGCATGTGGAGAGCGGTACAACAGTGAGTGCCTCCAGCCATCTTTAAAACAGGGTGGAGTGGGCAGGCAGGTGAGTGTTCCCGATGAGACCTTCTCTCACAGGAATCAGGTACTGATGGGACTGGGGACAGAGCAGAACTGATCAGAGCAGCAGACAGGACAACGGAGTGGGAATCCAGACGAGGGATGATGTCACTGCGGCAGCCAGAGCAACAGTATTAAATCACAGGAAACAGAATGCAGATTTTCCATCCAAAGGTGGAGCCGCCACTCCGTCTGAAACTCATTGAAAAGAGGACTCAGTGGGTGAGCAGATATGCCACATGGCTTTGGTGCAGGCAGCCCTGGTTTGCGTCTTCCCCGGTCTCTCTTCAGTGTGCAATTTTAAAAAAAAGACCAAAAAATATATTACAAAAAGCAACAAATCACCTGACCTGACAAATAGATATTGATGCATGTCAATTAGAATGATTATTTCGTTATTATTAATGTTACTATTTCCCTTGAGCATGGAGTTAAAGTCATCACTGATAAGGACTTAGACCTCAGAGGGTTACTTTTTATGGTCTGTACTATTTTTGACCATTTATTGCTTTGCAAGTCAGTTATTTATATGCAAGTGTCTTATTTGCCTTTATGGTGTTTACAACATCCTCCCACTTCATGTCTGAGGACAGCTGATCATACAGCATATATTTACACTTAGCCTATCACAAGTATTTCGAGTGTTTCTTCCTCTCTTTTTTCCTCTCTGTCTTACGTCGACAGCCCACCCTCCCACACTGGAGGCCCCACCTGTGTGTCAGAGATAGAAGTGAAGTCAGCTTCTCCACCAGTCTCTGCAGCGCAGATATCAGCAGTGTTGCCCACAATGCAAGTAGCCAGTGGTGCGTGTGAATGGGGTCATGCCTGGGAGATGGAAGACGGAGAGGGAAGCTGCCATCAGTGAATAGGGAAGAGGAGGGATAACAATTCCTGAGGCTGTCTGCACTGCAATAGCAATAAATCTGAGAGCCTGGAGTCTTGATTGTTTGTCCCTTCTCCGTGTGTTTAAAGGAGGAAGTCATGCTTTGTCTCTGCTGTATGTGCCAAGAGCCAGTCCAAGTCTGCATTCTTGTGCTGCAGTCTAAAATGGGACTTTTTTTTAATGCTAGTGGAAGATGAGATGGCCCCTTTAATACATTTTTGATTGGTGCGATGATTATTCTGTTTTCTACGGCGCACCTCAGTCCATTTGTATATAAATGGATGTCTCTTATCATCGTTTCATGATGAGAAGCACCATAAACTTGATATGACTGAAAAAAAAAAATCATATTCACTCAACAGCTTTCCACTACTTGAATTCAATTAACAGGGTAATGGATTCATTCACCCTCTCCTCGCAGGTTTTGAATTAAAAAAAAAATATCCAGAGGATCCTTTGTGTATGTACATAAAAATGACATGAAGAGGAATATACACCAGCCTACTAGTTATATTTTCAGCACCTCAAATGAAGCTCTTCCCTTGTGATTGTGCTGTTGGTTGGATATTATCTCTGTTTTTTACTTATGTGCCTCCTGATTAACTTTTTAGAGGTTTGCCTTGAATACATAAAATAAAATGAAGCCTTTCTAGTCTTGTGCTACCTGCTACCCCTCTCTGAATGCAGACTTTTAAAGGTTTGTTGTTTCTCACCTTGAGAAGGTGCCAAAGTGCTGTCCCTGTGCCCTGTATTTTAATTAATGATTCATTTTTTTCACCATTTTGATTCATGTGGAGCTGGGAGTGAGGATGTCTTGTAGTGATGTGATGTGACTCAATGGATTGCAATATTGATTCAAATAGCTTAAAACAGCTATTCAATGGACTGTAATGTAATCGGGTGCAGACTTTGATGCTCCTAAACTGTGAGAAATCAGGTGATGTGTGATATATTGATACATGTTCAATCATCCAGGTAAGGAAATCCCAGGAAGTTGATTCTGTTGATGTGGATGCAGTGATTTTAGTGGGAGGAACATTTCACTGGAATGTGTGTCCTGACCTTCTGCAGGTTTCCCCATCCTCATATGCAGTACAGGTGCCTGAGCATCGAAATTAGCACCGTTACATGAGGAAATGGATCAAAATGAGCAGTGTGCTGGGGTATTTCACACACCACCTTTGGTCCTTTGGCTAATTTAATTTAAATAAATCCAACCAACCAACCAGTAATTTCCTAAAACAAGGGAAAGCACCATTAAATTACAAAGTTATATTTTAGGTACTATTATGTCTGTGAAAATTGTTTTGGAAAAACCTTGAAAAATTTACATGTTTTTAGATTTTATTTTTTTTTCTTTAAAGCCTTTCCCTGCCTAGCTCCAGCACATGAACCATATGCTGTTACATTCATTTTTTAAATGACTTTGGAAGGCTTAACGAAGTCTGCTGTCATTTAAAAAAATGTTTAAAATTTTTGTTTTTCTTGTTAATTAATTCATCACAAATATTCTACTTTAATACCTGTATTGTTGTTATACTTCATACAGCACTAGGTTAAGTTTCGGGCAGTGCTGTAACTAAGTTTAAGGAAGTGATTCCTCCACTGTCATCATCTTTAATGCTTCGTGCAAACACAATGCAGAGCAGCTACCTAAACTCTACTCCCGATTAGTTTGTTAAGATCCTGGATACTGTGGCTCCACTGAAAAGGAAGGCAACAAATCAGAGATGTTTGACTCCCTGATGTAACTCAAACACGCACCTTAAAGCAGATAACCTGTAAGCTGGAGAAGAAATGACATTGCACTCATGTAGATCTTCCTTTGACCAGGAAGAATAGTTTGTTACTCTGTAAAATGGGACCGGCCCCTTCTGGGAATCCTTGGGGATCAGCACTCTCCAGCCTTTGCTCAGCCATTCCAGTGCATCATATCCATTAGCAGCTGGTTCATTGGTGCTGCCAGGCGCTCATGGAGTGCAGTTAGCTTGTTCAGACAGTAGGTGTGAATCATGGTAGAGCCTGGTGTTGTCCAGCTCTTTACATCTGAGACTCTTTCTTGGATGTCTGCCACTGTGATGGATTCTGTTCAGGGAGGTTTCTGTGGTCTGTGGTAGTTCTATGGTAGTTGTTATGTGTTGCATATCTCTTCCAGTATTGCTCCATGTCCAGCCTACAAGCCTCTCATATTGTTCCTCTGCCACTGAGAGTACTGAGAAGATGGTTCAGTGGAGAACAATTGGTTTACTCTCCTGGTTTCTATGTCTCTGGTTTACCTCTTGGAAACTGCTTGGCAGTTTCTAAGGCTCTGATAGCTGGCTAACTTCCCTTCATGCTGCCTTGATCTCTAGTCTTCTTCTCCTACTCCATTGTTCATCTTATGTCCAAGTATCTCAGAGATCAGTGTTGCTGTGGCGTAGATCAGCTGATTGGTTTCAGTGATGGTTGTAGTGGGGATTGTCCACATTCACAGTAGACTTTCAGAGGGTACTTCATGTAGTAATCAGCCATGAATGGTCCAGGTTTCCATGATCTTCTCCTAGCCATGATCTTCTCTTTCAGGTCAACTGCTCTCACATTCAACTTACCAGTTGTTTTTTGGGGTTTTTTTTAACTGTAATTTCCCCATTGTGGGACTAATAAAGGTATTCGCTTGGTACCCAATCTCGGAGTGTGGCGATGATGCTATCTCCCCCCTGACCTGATGTCCTGGCTCCCCCTTGCTGTAGCATTTGTGTTGGACCTCATCAATCTCTAGATGTGAAAGCAGTTGCTTCTTGTGGATGTTTGAACACTGAGCTACAAGTTGTTCTGATGTTCGATGAGAATCACCATCCTCTTCATGTAACTCCTTTCAATGGGGTTACATGTCTAGTAGCATTTCAACAGTTCCTGATTCTTATCTCTGTCCACTTATACTGTACCCTTGTTCCAGTTGCCCACTTCTCATCACATCCCATTCTCCACGCTGATGTGGACATGGATCTTGTTAATGCGATGTCTAAACCAGCATGGCTTCAGTTACATGTCTCTCACTCATTTTCTGAGGTGTAGCATTGGCGGCCTGGCCTGGGGACCCTTACTGGATACATGCCTTGGCTACGATTCAAACCCCCAACCTTGTTCCAAAGATGGTAGTGTTACCACTGCACTGCGCACACACACACACACACACACACACACACACACACACACACACACACACACACACACACACACACACAAACAAAAGCAGGTAAAGCAAGAAGGGTAAACCGATTACAAGCAGGAATATGTAACTGGCTGAGGGGGAGAGGCAGGACACTCATGAGGAAGTTGAGAACAGGTGTGGTTGTGGCTGAGTCAAGTGATGGCTGAAGGTGAGAAACGACTGGGAGTACTGCAGGATGAGAAGCGATCTATGTGCCCTCAACATAAGAAGGAGCGTTACTGATAAGCAGGTTGAAAGGGGGTAAAATTAAGCAAAAAAGATTACGAGCTGGTTGTAGTCACACCGGCCTGTTTTAAAAATTTCTCTTACTGATCCTGATTAAATCTGTGTGAAAAATGTATCACCCTCTCGTCCACTTGCAGGAACTGCTTAAATCAAAATCCAGATATTTTAAGTTAGGCCAGAGCTGAGGCTTTGGTTTCCTACAAGCACTTTCTTCATTCTGGATTCACTGCTCAGTCGTCCTCACCAGGGTTTAGATTTAAATTAATCCATTTTGATGATAAGAAAAGTCAAGACATGTAAGCCTGTAACATTCAGATACTTCTCATCACGTCTTAGTATCAAGTATGAAAAATAGAGAGCCGAAGGCTTCCAGTGCTGCTGTAGGGCCATATCACCATCTCTCCCTCCATAGCTTTTCTATTATTATTATGAAATCTGCTGACGAGCGCTCCCACTGTATTTCCTAAACTGTGAGGTGAAAATAGTCCAATGCTCCATTTGGCGCATCAGCATTATTGATGATGAGCGACGGCAGCGCCACAAAAGCACGCAAGGGAGCCATAATAATAAACAATAACTCTTCGTGTGACAGAGAAAATGAAAGCACATAATTGCAGTCAGGTTGAATGCTAATGGATGCTAATAGCGGAGAAACGAGCGCACAGTCGTGCGCACACACACAGAGTTGCATTTACACCTTAAATGCGCAGTCCTGCTGAGGTGTTGTTTGGTGACTGAAAAGAGTGCAACCGGTGTGCAGCACACAAAGGTGCGAGGAGAGAACGAGAGACAGACTTGGAGGTTGGCAAGGTTTGTGTGGAAATGGTAATTCAGTCAGCTACATTCAGATTGAGATTAATGGGCTTCAGTGAATGGTGGGAAGCTCGTGGAGCCCACCGTGCGAAAAAACAACAACAAAGAACACGAACAACAACTTTAACACAAAAAATCTGCAGGCGCATACAAATTCATGTAGCCAAAAATCCATTTTAACAATGATTTTAATGCAGCATGACATCTTAAAATAGATTAAACCCCCCCAAACAACTGAATTCTTTCATCAGAAAATAACATTTCAAAGGGCTACTCCAGATTATTTATTTATTTAGTTTGTTAGTTTTTTATTTTTACATGAAGATTTATTTCTGCCCATGTAGGAGGCTTCTAGGGACATAACAAAAAAAACCTCAGTTCAAGTGCAGAAACTTGAGAAATTACATCCTGGATTGAGTCAGTTTGCACATAATGTTCGATCATAAACCTGCTCTGTCCATAAAAATCACAGAACATATCTAATTCAATTCCTATTTTCCCACCATCTTATCACCGCTTGTTGGCATCACACCCCACCACATTGAAAACTCTACAGATTTTACTAACAAGGTCCAGAATCTTGTACTGGATCCAGATGAAACCATGGTGTCCTTTGATGTGGTTTCACTTTTCACTTGCATACCTACAACTGAGGCAGTGGAGACCGTCAGAAGACGACTACAGGAAGACGATTCCTTACTGAACAGAACCAGCTTCACCCCAGATCAGATTTGTGCACTTTTAGATCTCTGCCTTACCACAACATATTTTAAATACAATGATGGATTCTACAGACAGAAGCATGGATGTGCCATGGGCTCCCCAGTGTCTCCCATTGTAGCCAACCTTTACATGGAGGAAGTGGAAAGTAAAGCTCTTGGTTCTTTCAAAGGGACGGCACCTAGCCACTGGTACAGATATGTAGATGACACCTGGGTCAAAATCAAAACCCGAGAAGTAGAAGCCTTCACTCGTCACATTAACTCAGTGGATAAATACATACGTTTTACCAGGGAGGACACCAGAGATAACAAGTTACCATTCCTGGACTGTGCGGTGCTTATCGAGGAAGATGGAAGCCTCAACATTGAAGTTTACCGGAAGCCCACACACACAGACCAGTATCTCCTCTTTGACTCCCACCACCCTCTGGAACACAAACTTGGGGTGATCAGGACCCTACAACACCGTGCGGAAAGTGTTCCCTCTAAGGCAGAAGGGAAGCATAAGGAACACACACACATTAAGAAAGCCCT
This sequence comes from Archocentrus centrarchus, assembly GCF_007364275.1. NCBI lineage: Eukaryota > Metazoa > Chordata > Actinopteri > Cichliformes > Cichlidae > Archocentrus > Archocentrus centrarchus. The sequence goes on from NC_044366.1 coordinate 33,239,054, forward strand.
CAAAACATGCGGTTACCCCAACTGGGCCTTCATCAAATCAGCTAAGATGCACAGGAATGAAGGCCAAACACAAACTACAGAGAATGGGAAGGACAAGAGGAACAACATTGTCATCCCATATGTGTCAGGCTTGTCAGAGAAACTCAGAAGAATTTTCTCCAAGCATGACATCTCAGTATACTTCAAACCAAGTCACACCCTAAGACAAAAACTGGTTCATCCCAAGGACAAACCCGCCAAACACAAGATCAGCGATGTAGTGTATGCTGTTCAGTGCAGTGAAGAGTGCTCGGACCTCTACATTGGTGAAACCAAACAGCCTCTTCACAAACGAATGGCACAACATAGAAGAGCCACTTCGACAGGACAAGATTCAGCAGTACATCTGCATCTGAAGGAAAAAGGGCACTCTTTTGAGGATGCCAATGTCCACATTTTGGACAGGGAAAACAGATGGTTTGAAAGAGGAGTGAAAGAAGCCATCTATGTCCACTGTGAACAACCATCATTGAACAGAGGAGGTGGATTACGTCACCAACTTTCCCCCGCTTACAGTGCTGTCCTGAGCTCCCTTCCCAGACGTCTCAACCCCCATTCACACCTTTGTTCCAGTGACCTCAATAGGCCACAGGAAACAATGGAGCGGAGTCCTAAGTTGGTTTCAACTGAAACCACTGATTAAATATGACCCACGCCCCCTTCACACCTGGGCACATGTGTTCAAGCACATGATCAATAGAGGGTCATAACCACCTCCAGGGGACTACGCCCACAGGGGTTTAAATACCTGGGTCTCTCCACCATTTGGTTGAGAACTGAAGAAGCCTTTCGGATGAGAGGTGAAACGTCTTCAAGAAACAAAAGAAGTCCAGTCGCCTTTTTCAAGCTCCAGAGACTACTATGACCTGGATAACTGAGAATCTACACAGACATTAAACCCCCCCAAACAACTGAATTCTTTCATCAGAAAATAACATTTCAAAGGGCTACTCCAGATTATTTATTTATTTAGTTTGTTAGTTTTTTATTTTTACATGAAGATTTATTTCTGCCCATGTAGGAGGCTTCTAGGGACATAACAAAAAAAACCTCAGTTCAAGTGCAGAAACTTGAGAAATTACATCCTGGATTGAGTCAGTTTGCACATAATGTTCGATCATAAACCTGCTCTGTCCATAAAAATCACAGAACATATCTAATTCAATTCCTATTTTCCCTCCATGGTTGTCTCCCCGTGCACCTCTGGGGCCCTGCCGGTGCTGCTGCTAATTTCAGTTTGCTCCCATTCTGACCGCTTACACAACAAAAACAAAGCCAAAACGCAGAATTAGTGTGTGAAAATCTAAGTACACCCTTACTGCTTCCACAGGAATTAAGAAGAAAAGCAGCAGCCAGATGCTGCTATCCAGCTGCACTTGATTAACTGGTGATTAGCAAGCGCGAGACCCTCTATAAAAGCAGACGCTTTGGAAGTTTGCAAGTCTGTAGCGTTCAGGTGTGTCAATGCCATGGAGGAAAGACAAAGCAATAATCTTAGAGAAACAATTGTTGCCGCTCATCAGCATCATAAGAACATATCCAAACACTCAAGCATCTCAGAGAAAGATTATTCACAACTGGAAAACATTCAAGACAGCTGCCAATCTTGCCAGGAGTGGACGTCCCAGCAAATCCACTCCCAAGGTCATTCCATGCAATGCCCAGAGAAACTGCAAAACAACCCCAAGAGCAACATCTCAGAGTCTTCAGGCCTCAGTTAGAAATGTTAAAGTTCATGAAGGTGCAATTAGGAAACATCTATGGCTTGTTTGGAAGAACAATATTACTGCCAATATTAATATATGGCTTTTTTCTCATCTTCATAGCTCTGACAGTCCATGCACAGAATCAGTCTATTCTTACGTCTCTCTGTCCTGTGTTTCAGTTACGTTTTCCTGAGCAAAAAAAGTAACTGTTGCTCAGTATTAATTGGCTCCAAGTCCAGCATGAAAAGCTGAGATCCAGTGAAAACTGCAGAGCAGCTCCACTGCAATACATGGCTCTGCAGGGACTGAATGTGGGGCTTAAAACAGCACGCAGCCTTAAATGACCAAGATAAGTATTTTCTCCCCTCTTCCCTCGTGATTTTCAGAGTTTGACTTACTGACTTACTTACTGAGCAACATCTTGCCAAACTAAGTGTAACCATCATTGATTCCTTTTGATGTATTTCTCATGGGGAAAGTTTGATCTATCACAGAAGCCTTGCGCTTGGCAGCATGCAGGATGTACCAGCACTCATATTATTCAGTTCACCCACAACATAATGATACATGAATACAGTAAGTTGCCACTCTCACACGCTCTTCCTTTTTCCCGATCTCATTGTGAAACTTTCCGCCTCGTGATGCCGGCTCTACAGGTGAGCAGAGTGGAATGCGATTACGTTCTTGCATCTTTGCACAATGATGCATTTCCATGCATGTGTGCACAAATGCCCAACTTACCCTGCAGAAGTGAGCTCTCACGCTGGGTCTTCAGTGAGGTGGAATAATCCAATAACACTCCACACAGTTAGCGTTCCAACGTGATTAAGCCAGGTTGCCATTTGTGAAGACTAATTTAGAATGAGTTGTGATTAGCTATTTCCACCCTCTGAGGCATTACGCATTTAAATGGAGCACATTTTAACCAGCTGGGGATGTGACAGCGTCAGCTGATTCCCTTAAGTGCTGCACTTGAGTGTTTATTTCTTTGCTTTCATTGTAATGGACCATTTACCTACATGGGAAGGAGACAGGAGAGGAGGGCCATTATTGTATACAGAGAGAAAATGAGAGTGAGTGCGAGCGAAATAAACTACATTGAGTCCCAGGGCTTGACTTGTGCTGCAGCTATTTCACTCGAGGGATTAAGACTCAGAGAGCCTCCCTCAACTCTCCCTCCCCCTCTTCTCCTTCCCACTGCAGCCTTTGGTGGATTTACTATTTACCCCGGTTATTTATCACTTTAGAGCGGTGATGGAAAGGCCTGCGGGGTCTGAGAGAGTGACGTACCGGCCAGGACTGGAATTAAAACTCTCAAGCTTGTGTAATTTGATTTGACTACTCTCTCACCCACCATCAGAGGAAGCCTGGGAGGATGCAGAGCTGCCTTAGGTTTCCTGTTCTTGTGTCACCTGTCAGAAGATGTCATTGAAGGAGATCCTGCTGTTGTAGCTCCCCACTGCACACTCCAGACGTGAAACCAAAAGATCAGGAAGGTAGTTAACTATAATCAATGAATTCTCCCTCTCAAAAAATAAATAAATAAACTCAATAAGGCATTTTCTTTTGAGTTGATGAACCTAAAACACAAGTCACAGTTTGATTGGTTCTCTTTTACCCTGAGGTAAAATAGGTTCTCAGAACTGTAGTCATCCCCAACCCTCCAACTGTTTTCAAGAAGTTCCTCCTGACAGGAATGGGAAAAAAATCCAATTCTGCCCCCTTTCATCCTCATGTTCACCTCACTTTTCTCTTCTTCTTCACTTCCTCTCAGTGCTTCTGTACTGCCACCTTCTTTGTCCTCTCACCTTTCTAAAGATCTCACCTCTCACTAACTTTTCCTGCCACACTCACTTTCTTATGTCCATGTGCTGTGACAGAGTGACTGATGTTGATCATTACTGGGCTCTGATGGCTCCATATCAGAGGAAATTCTCTTCAGTGCTCTGTCAGTGTCACCAGGAAGCCATTCTGAGGCTAATGGTCCTGCTAGACACTGGGATCTTTGTGGAACTTCAGACTAAAAATAACCAATAGACTCAAAGGCTGAACTGGATATTATGAATCCATATAATACGATTTAATATTAAAGGAATGCTTTGATATTTTGGGGGGCTGTGCTTATTCGCTTTCTTGCTGAGAGTTACTGCATGAAGCTGGTGAACCCTGCTGAGTGTGAATACTGTCCTGCGGCAATAAAATCCACCGTCCAGCATTCCCTCTTAATAAGGTCATGTTCATCACACAGAAATGAGTGGGATCTTCTTAAGTAACCCCTGAAAAATAATATCCTTTTAAGTAACAGACGCACAGCAACACTTCTCTGGTGGGGGAGTGGTGGCCTAGGGCAGAAGAAGAGGGTTCATCACTGAGAGGACCCTGGCTCAAATCCTTGGGCTGGCATCACTGTGGGTCCCTGAGCAAGGCCCTCACTCCACCAGGTTGCTCCCTGGGCACCCCCTGGCTGCCCCCCACTCTATGCTGTGCTCTGTGTGTGCGCTACATACTCCATGTGTGATGGGTTAAATGCAGAGAATGAGACTGCATGTATATGTATGTGACAAATAAAGCTCTTTCTTTCTGACCCAGAAGTAGATTTGTCTATCATTTCTTTCTCTCTACATGACAACATACCTGAAAACACATTCCATAAATCATGACCGCGGACAACTGGAAAGCCCCCCCCGCCCCAACCAAACTGAAATGTCTAACAAGAGACGATGCTGTAATCAATTGAGGATCTTGCAATAAATCTGGCGGAGGTCCCACCAGCCCAGAACAATAAGTTAGGAAGCCTATAGCAGAGTGAGACGAGGAAAGCGGTGAACACCTCGGGCTCAGTGCCGGCTGGGATAGCTCCATCCTGGCCCACTATTTCATAGAAGACCAGCTCTGTGAGTCAGGAGAGGCAATGATGGCTCTATTCTCTGCAATATACAGCCCAGCTGAGGCCTCAAGGCTCTTTGATGATGTCAGTGACTGAAATGTGGTTGTTTGGAATTGAAAAAAATCGATCTTTTTAGGTGTACCGGTTCAGGATTTTGAAGTTTTAATTTGTGGCTTTATTAATGTTTGATGGATATCTTTATAGCTCACTCAGGGCATTATTAGAGACAGGTTAGATTTTCCAAACTGGTGTTAATTTCTAGATGAAAGACAGAAAAAGATATTTTTTGGGGGGATGATGCCTTTCTTGGATGCTAGACAAAAACACTGGTGGAAAAAGTAGTAAGTTTCTGCTTTAAAGAGAAAAACATTAAGCATATATATATCCTCCAAACGTTTCTCTTTAAAAGCTCTTGAACTCATCAGATACAATTGCAAGTTTATGGTTTATTAAAATAGCAGACAGCTGTTTTTATTTGTGTTAGAGTTACGGGCAGTGAGACCAGAACAAAACTTGTAGTACTGTGCGCAAGTCTTGAATCACCCTTCATTTCCTTATATTTGTTTTTTTTTTTAGGAAAATGGGAAATAGGCACAGAAATGTATTGAAACATGCAAACATGCATGGAAATACAGTTTATACGGTGAAAACAGAGATTATTCTGCAGCACAGCCTGAACTCTCTGAAGCTTTCTCATCATTTCTTTAAGCAGTCTTCAGGAACAGCTCTCCAGACTTCTTGAAGGACATTCAAAGCTCTTCTTTGGATGTTGGCTGCCTTTTGTTCTGTTCTCTGTTGAGCTGATCCCACATTGCTTCAGAATAAGGATTATTTACTGTCACTGCTATTACTATAACAATAAATAGAAGAGTAAATAGAAAACATAGGAAAAACAAGTACAATTAAAAGACACAATTCTCTGCACTCTCTAATTTACACGTTTGTATTCAGTGCACTGACTGCTGTTCTTCAGCCTGTTTGTCCTGGCTTTTAATGTCCAGTATTCCCTGCCTGAAATCCCGGACATTAAAAGCCAGGATGTTGAGGTCCAGGCTCTGAGGAGGACAGTCCATGACTGATAGTGTTCAGTTGTGCGTTTGTCTATCCAGATATGCTTTTACTGCATTAACAGTGTGTGTGTGTGTGTGTGTGGTCATTGTCACGCTGAAAATGGAAGCTGTTGTCAATCAGAAGATTTCCTGATGGTACTGCATGATGGAGCAAAATCTGACAGCACCTTTCTGTGTTCATGATTCCATCAATTTTGACAAGATCCCCAACACCACTGGCTGAAATGCAGCCCCAAAACATGACAGAGCCCCGACCGTGTTTCACAGATGACTGTATACACTCACTGTTGTACCTCTCTAATGACCTCCTACATATCGGCATCAATTTAACCAAAAATTTTAAATTTGGATTAATCCCTCCATCAGAACTGTTGCCACACATTTTTAGCCTGGTTCTTGTGTAATTTGGCGTACCTCAGCCCTTTCTCCTTGGTCATGGCTTCACTGTGCCCAGTTATAGGTCCTGGAGCTCACTGTCACTGCTGGTTCCAAAACCTGATCAAACCCCACAGGTTCTGGCAGGTCTCCTTTGGATTAAGAAACGCACCCGCCACATTCCAGCGGGTGATGAACTCTGTTCTGCGTGGGGTCAGTAACTGCAAAGAGTACTTGGATAATATATTGGCCTATCCTTCCACCTGGGCTGAACACATTAAAAACCCTCAGTGAAATATTCTCTTGATCAGGTGCAGCCGTAGTTACCTATCTGTGCCTAAACAAGTAGGACAGAGTCAGATCCTTCCAGGTGCTGCTAATGTGCAGGCAGTGTTAGATTTCCCAGCTCCTTAAATGCTAAACGGACTAGTTCTTATATAGCACTTTTCTACTCTTGCTGAGCACTCAATGCGTTTATACAACATGTATGCATTCACCCATTCACACAAGCACTTGTGTGCATCTGTATGTATGTAAGCTAAGTGCTTTTTTAGTGCTGATTGGCCACTTTGAATAAGTGCCTGAGGTCGGATTGGATGATTAGATGGACAGCAGCGTCTTGTGGAAAATTGAAATGCTTACCTACTGTATAGACTGAGCAGTGCAGCAGTAGTAGGAGTAAGAAGCCATTTTCCTTTGTTCATCGATGAGGAGCTCAGGTTAGAGAACTGCCTCTTGTTTGCCTTCTGATTTCGGTTAGGGAAGAGTCGGGAACATTAGAACCTTTTGTTTGGTGTTTTGATGCTGCTCGCTACCGAAGCAAATAAACTGATGCTTAGCATCCTCAACTGTTCTGTGTTGCTGGCGTTTTCTTGGGTGTGGTTGGAGTGGGGAGTTGCACCTCATGTTATCCCCTGGGCCGGGGACGTAACAACATTTAAAACTATGCTTAATCCATATATCTGTCATGAATTTTGAACCACCAAACCTTAGCTCACCTCAGTGCCTAGGGGAGAAATCTAGACCACCTCCCTCAGAAAAACAAGAAAATCCCAGTCTAACACTGAGTAAGGCTCTGGGAACATTTAACGGGAGACTGCAGACGATTTCACTGTTGAAGGAACATGTTGGGATATGGATGTGGGTGGATGGACAGCTAGTGGTTGCCAAGGCCACAGCTTTGAGTCCCCAGTCCCCACAACACTGCCATCTGAATCCAATCCACAGTCTGACGGATTGGGAGGCAAATTGACAGTGTCAGATTTCATATCACTGCACGCTGCAGTGGGGCCAGGAGCAGAGCAATAGTCTAATAAAGAGAGGGACGGTGTGCCTAAAGGTGGCAGTGGTGGAGCATGGGCGTGTGCTCGTTTTGAGAGTACACGCCTGCGTGCACCTGCATCGACACCTACGTGAAATAAAGAAAAACAGCAACGCCACAGCGTCAGTGATGCTGCCACTTCCCATGCAGCTGCTCTGGTGCATGCTGCAGTTACACAACCTTTGTGCAGACTGGAAAGCAAAGGCTGTCAGAGACCTTGTAGCGTGGGATTGGAAAGTGGTTACAGTGACTAAGCCTGGTGTGTCAATCTGAGACTGGATGAGCCTCTGGCTATCACAGCCCAGACGGGAGTGATGAAAGCAACATAAGTGCCATATGTCAACCAGCAAAAGCAGCCTCGGGACAACATGACTAACCCCAGTTCAGGATTAATGTGACAGCAAGACCTTCCCCCACATGTGTCTCTGTGTGCATGCAAGCAGTTCTCAAAACACCAAATGAGGGCATCATGAGGAAAAACAAACAAGTAAATAGAAACTGACCTGTGCTTGAATGACATGTAGTTTTTCACAGGGCAGGCTGCACCTAGTCTGCATTGGTGGTTTATGTCTGCCCTCTAGTGGCAGCACACACAACTGCAGGAATAAATCGCTGCTTCAACACTTCACGTCATAATTAGACTCTCGTTGGGCAGAAAAGAGCAACAGAAACACATCATCTCAGCACTCACATCCATACACTGATGATTCATACTGATTTTACAAGCCCTGAATTTATGTGAGTGACCCTGCGGTGAGGATTTAATCAAGATTAAATTAAATACAGAAGAGATAAAAGAGGACAGTCCTGGCACATGAACACACACACACACACACACTGAGGAGAGTAGACTGGTCTGAAACAGATAAGCTACAGTGTGTTTTGTCTCAGAGAGCAGGCTGCATTGCTAAATCTAGAATTAAAGGTTGTTTATTGTTAGGGTTCAAACTGGTACCCTCTTTCTCTCGCCCTCCGTCTGGGCCAGATTTGGCCCCAGCAGCACTCACCGAACCTCAGCTCTCTTGGGGTCCTGCCAGAAATCTCGATGGCTTTTTGGTTAATGCAAATACATACAAAGATGTCATCCAGCTCCACCAGCTGGTCAGAGTTTTCACTTATCCAGTGAAATATCTCAGCATCTGTGGGTGTAATGTAATGCATATTTCGCCCACTTTTATTGTTCCCAGAGGAAGTTTTCTTAGATGCTTCGTTGCACCGATGCCCATATTTGTGTGGTATTGCCTCAACAACGCTGCGCTGATTACCAGAACAGTTTGGTTCACATTCATGCAAGGGCGTAGTGAAACCTACACCCTTGCATGTTGCCCAGTGAATCTTTTAGGGGATTCATTAGGTAATATGTCTGCATGAATATATAGTGGAAATGTCTTTAAAGGAACACTCTGGGATACGTTCTTGCCACCTTTGTCTCTCTTTCTACTGTCCCTCAGTGTGTATCTAGTTCCATCTTCCCCTCAAACTTTGTTGGTTTGTCAGGTTTCCCTCAGCAGAACGCTTGGTTGTTTTTTCCCACACCAGTAAGTTCATTCAAATTGTTTTATTTCTAACCTGCCCCTCAGTCTCCATGGTATCTTGCACTTGGATCCTTCCTTTGAACTGTCAGTAAAACATAACAAATCCATCCCTTTGTCCAGGAGTCACTGGATGTGTGTGTGTCTGTTCTTTGTCTGTCTCAGCAGCCTTGCATTGATTTCAGATTTGGCAGGTGTACTGCTGGGGAGAGGGGTTATTTGAATGAGCAGTTCTCATAGTTTGGCTTAAATGTCTTCTCTGTCACCCTTTTGAAACTCCTAGTTGCCTGGAGGTGAGGTGTTTAGGGGTCACCTGTAAACTGTAGCACCCACGAATAAACCGTTAACCTGCGGGACACACTCCAGAGAAAGCTTCTAGAAACAGTCATCACCGCATACGACTCGGTTCCTGGTGTCAAAACAAACCAAAGCAAAGTTTCTCTATGACTATTTAGCAAATTCTTCTGTTAGCATCAGCTTTGCTCCTCTGTTTTTTTCACTTATCAGCCACTTTATTAGGTACACTTGCCTGTACCGGGTTGGACCCACTTTTGCCTACAAACAACCTTAATTCTTCACAGCATTGATTCAACAAATTGCTGTAAATGTTCCTCAGACAATCTGGTCCATACTGACTGAGTGACAGCATCACACAGTCGCTGCAGATTTGATGGCGGCACATCTCCTGCGCTACCACATCCTAGAGGAGCTCTCTCGGATTCAGATGTGATGTTTCTGGAGGTCAGCTGAGTGATGTGAACTCACTGCGATGTTAAAAAACCAGTTTGAGATGATCTGAGCTTTGTGACACTGCTTATTATCCTGCGAGAAGCAGACATTAGAAGATGGGTCCACTGTGATCATAAAGGAATGGGCATGGTCAGCAACAACACTCATGACCACTACCAGCCTGAACCACTGATCGGAGGCAGGATGGATCCATGCTTTAGTGTTGTTTCTAACCCTACCATCCAAATGTTGCAGCATAAATCAGGACTCATCGGAACAGGCAACATTTTTCCAATCTTATGTTGTCTAATTTTGTGTAAATAACTGTGTAATTTGTAGCTTTAGTTTCCTGTTCTAAGTTGACAGGAATAGCACCCGCTGTGGTCTTCTGATGCTCCAAGATTTGGCATGTTGTGTGTTGACAGATGCTCTTCTGCATGGTTCTAATGAATCGTTATTTGAGTCACTGATGCCTTCCTATCAGCCCAAAGCAGCCTGGCCGTTCTGACCTGTGGCATCAACAATGCATTCTCGCCCAGAGAACACTGGATATTTTAGCCCATTCTTGAAAGAGGGAAAATCCCAGCAGAACAACTGTTTCTGAAACACTCAGATCAGCCCCTCTGGCACCAACAACCATGCCACCCTCAAAGTCAATTAAATCTTCTTTGTCATATTTTTCATTTCATGCATGCATTTCAAATGTTTTCAGTTGGTGAAAGGTCTGGACTGCAGGTTCAGCACCTGGAGTCTTCTACTGTGAAGCCATGCTGTTGTAATAGATACAGTATGTGGTTTAGCATTGTCTTGTTGAAATATGCAAGACATCTGGCATGTATGCTGTTTAAAACCTTCAGTTCTGTGAAAAAGTATTTGTGTCCTTCCTGATTTGGTAAATGGACTGATGCTTTAGCACTGTTCTACTCTACCCGAGCTCTTTATACAGCATGGCTCACTCACCCATTCATACAAGCACTTTTTTCTACACCTAAGTGCTTTCTAACATTTACACACACTCAGCATTCACACGCCGATGAACACATCAGGAGCAGTATGCTTGCCCAAGGACGCAGACTGATCAGGCCAGGGATCAAACCATCAACCCTCTTATTAGCACAGGACCTGCTCTACCTCCTGAGCCACAGCCATGACTTAGTTTTTGCATATTTCTCATGTTTCACATGTTTAAGATCATCAAACAAATTTTAATATTAGACAAAGGTAACCAGAATAAACACAAAATGAAGTTTTTAAATAATAATTTCATTTATTAAGAGGGAAAAAAAGTTGAGGAACTGCAAACAAGTGTTTAAGGTCACGCCAAAGCGTCTCAATCTGATTTAAGTCCGGACTTTGACTCGGTCGTTCAGAGGTGGACTTGCTGGTGTGTTTCAGGTCATTGTCCTGCAGCATAACTCGAGTGTGCTTGAGCTTCAGGGCACAAACTGGTGACATCACCCAAAGGTCTTGGGTTTCATTGAGATTTTTTTTGGCAAATGTGAGTCTTTGTCTACTTTTTGCTCAGCCGTGGTTTTCTCCTTAGAGCTCTCCCGTGGATGCCATTTTTGCCCAGTCTCGGTCTTATTGTTGAATCATGAACTAACTGAGTCCAGTGAGTTCTTTAGATGTTGTTCTGGGTTCTTTTGTGACCTCCTGGATGAGTCGTTGATGAGCTCTTGGAGTAATTTTGGTAATTTCATTGACTTTGTTTCTCAGCTGTTTCTTTAGATCGCAGCATGATGTGTTGCTTTTTGAGATCTTTGAGCCTGCTTCACTTTGTCACACAGCTTCTATTGAAGTGATTTTTTTTATTCAGCAGGTCTGGCAGTGATCAAGCCGGGATGTGATTAGTGAAATTAAACTCAGCTTTCCAAAACCTGTGGTTAATCACAGTTAATTTTTAACAAGATGGGTCAATTACTTTGTCAGCACTGATCATGTCTTTCCAGATGTGCAAGCTGCCAATTCCAGGCACTCATGTATCCGGAGACCATCAGAGATGCTGGCGTTTGAACCGAGTGCAGATAACAAGCCTTATTGTCCCTTTCCTCTTTAATCCAGAGGCTGCATCATCCATGTTTTCCAAAAACAATATCAGATTTCAATTTGTCTGACCACAGAACAGTTTTCCCACTTGGCTTCAGTCCATTTTAAATGAGCTTTGGCCCAAAGATGGCAGCATTTCTGGAACATGTCCTCATGTGGCTTCTTTACACGACCGAGCTTTAACCTGCACCTGCAGATGGCACAGTGAGCTGCGCTCCTGAGCACGTGCAGTGTTTTTTATGCCGTTCCATGTGAGGGCCCAAAAATCACAGGCATCCAATAGTAATATTCAGCCTTGTCCCCTGCACACACAGATTTCTCCAGATTCAAATCTTTCACAGTTTCATGCTGAAGAGCATTATCCTGACATTGTTTCAGAATCTGAACAGGCAGTGTGGCCCTCATCTTTACTTCTGAGAAACTGCCTCTCTAAGGATTTACACCCAATCATGTTACTGACCTGTTCCCAATTAACCTAATTAGCTGCCAAATGTTCCTCCAGCTGTTTCTTTTTAGTACCACTTACTGTTCCAGCCTTTTGTTCTCCTATCTCAACATTTTTTTGACGCATTGCTGCCATTAACTTCAAAATGAGCAAATTGAGGGCTTGGAGCCAAAGGGGCGTAAGTGACATTTTGCCAACTTTACAGGAGAGCCAAAACAAACAAACAAACAAAAAAAAGACCATAGTTTGCTCTTAATTTGTGTACTGATTTTAGTTTTTTTAAGCATGTTTCTTTTTACAAATTGATGACACACTGCTTAATGAACAATATTGTCTTTGTTGTAAATGCACTTATGCCCTTTTGGCACCAACTTCTTTTGATTTTTGTTGAATAACTTTATTTCTATTAATGTTTTACTTCTGTAATTTTGACAGTAGATAGAGCACCCCAAGAGCTTTCATTTGATATATATATATCTCAATTTTGACCAAAATATCACTTACACCCCTATGGCTCCAAGCCCTCGAAATATTGTTCTTAAAATTTTAAACATTTGACATATTTCCAGCGTTCAATTCAATTCAAATACTTTATTATCCCCAAATCACTGCACTCACTACATTTTTTTGTATTTAGCTAAACTATTACACCACTGTTTTCAGTGCACGTGTGCACACACACACACACACACACACACACACACACACTAGCAGAAAAAAACAGAAGAGTTTGGGGTGAGTAAAAGATTTATTTCACATTTTGTTAAACATCACCAGCTTCATATAGCTTTAAAGACATCGAAGAACAGGTCACAAGAATAGTTAAGAAGGCTCTAATGCACAGGAGGATGGGGGGGGGGGTCAGATAATGAATAACACTGCATTATGTCTCCTGATGGTTTGTTGGGACTGCTGCAGTTGTTTTTTAAAGGATGGCTGGAACATGCTGGCTCCTCGTTCACCGACATCAGCCAGCCATAAACATGAATACATGGGTTAAAAAGTGACATCATTGTTTAGTCCTTACTTCTAGAGTTGGCCTGCAGGGGCGCAAAACCTGTCCTGGGACTGAGGGTCAGACAGGAGCGGAGAGGGGCACCACAACGAGGGAAGAAGCACTGCAATCACAACACAAAGCACGCACAGACTTGGATTCACTGGAGATAAGCAGACTGATCACCTCAACAGTCTGAGCTCTGATGCTGTGTTTATACACCCGGCTTTACCTGAGTCAAGTTTGGAGTGAGGACGTAACTCAGGTAAGGGGAAATGCAAAAATGAAAGAGTCTGGACACACTTAGAAAGACAAAGTGCTGTCCCCTGTATGTTAATGAGTACAGATGATGCCTTGAACCAATGACCTAGTCCATCTGACCTCTGACCTCCAGCGCAGGTGGGAGGGAAGGAGCGAGGAAAGGAGGGAAGGGGATCGAGGGCAGCGAGCGTCAGAGTCACAGGCACTTGAGAGAAATGACAAAAACATTACGACTCCCATTAAGGCACAACAGAAAAACTACACTCACAAACATCTTTGGGACAAGAACAGCGTGATTCTCACAGCGGGCTTAAAGGGCCGCACACAGAGCGCAGCGCACTTCATAACAGACGCACAAGGAGAAGGTGGGTTTTCACATCTACACCCAAAAAAAAATCAGACAAATGATTTTACTCGGGCAGGTGACTGAAATGCAGCTCCTCATGGAGCAAACACCGCCACAGTGGCCAGCAGGTAGCCCCCGCGGCGTGACGGAGGAATGCTGTGAAAGACGCAGTTTCCCTAAACAAATGAAAATGTTTCTCACGAGGATACGTGACAGCCGGTGTGATTTGAAGTGTGACTGAGGAAAGGTAAAAATAGACGTGTGAAAAATCTGATTACCCTAATAAATCAACCGTGTGTGCGTTATCTACTCTGAAGAAAATACATTCAAATACTTCCATCACACTGACCGAAAGACCACCACACAGAGCAGCTTGACACCACTTTACCCCCAAAAACAGGTTTCCATTTAAAGAATAAGGCCGACTCTTCTCATTCTTAACGTGCAATTTTCTTTTTCTTTGTCAACAAATCCCATGAAAACTACCAGTGAATCGCTCTGTCTCAACACTTCCTGGCTTCAGGTCCTACTGGAGAAAATAAATACACAAAAGATGTGATTCGATGAGGGAGGAACAGCAGACACAAGCTGAGGGATTAGCTTAGAGGAGATACAGTGAGGTCACCTGTTTTGTGCAAACTGGGGAAAATGTAGGTAAAAACGACTTGTTGCAACGCAAGAAACGGAGCTGAACGTGAAGCGGTGAGACTTCAGGGGCTGAGGGGAAAGGAGAGCGTGTGTGAGAAGTTACTCAAAGCTGAATCACATACATCTTCAAACTTCTGAGTTTTAACCATAAACGTGTGCTTTTATCTACACTTCAGGATCAGAAGTGAAAAGAAATTTCGACTCTTCATGGTACAAGCACCTGCTTTAGTCTATCTATGCTTTATTTTAAATATGAAATATGGCCGAAAGGTAACTGCTTTGTATTCAGTCTGGACAAACCTTAAAACAACAACTGGGAAGTCGTAGATCCATGTTGCTGGTTGGGAATAATATATATTTGGTGCCCTAATGTGAATTTAAGGAACAACGTTCTGGCATTTAAATAAGTTTAAATTCAAAAGAAACAACAGTGCCCCCCCACCCCCAGCGCAAACTCACGTAAGGTGTGCGACTCACGTCAGGCTAATACAAATTCACTGTTCATTAGGATTTTCATGGGATTTGCTGGCAGTAAGATAAAGCCAGAAAAAGCCTCGTCCTTGAACCCCCTCTGTGATGCTGCAGCGGGCCACGGCACTAGCTCTTTTCTCTTCTGGAGTCACCGGATTGCATCAAACAGCTACGGCTGCTTGGCCAGAACAAATCAGCACCTAAAATCAGCAGAGGTAATTAGACACAGTGGAAACTCGCGCGCGCACCCACACACACACTCGCACACTTTGTACCCAAACTGTGACGAACACACATTCACAAACGCATGCGGACGAGGCTCATACGCACAGCAAGCACGAAGAGTTTATAAACTCACACATAATCAACACAGTGAATTTCATTGGCAACGTATGGAACAGGAATCGAGACAGAGAAAGTTTCCTCTTAAGAACTGATTCTGATCTTTTTCCTTCATTGGTTTCACAATCTGAGTCTGGATTTAAGCTCGAGTTAGGTTTTCTTCACTCCCCTCAAACAACTTTCAGTCAGCCCTTCCTATTTGTTTCGCTCTCTCTTTCTTTTGTGGACAGTGTGTTAGTGTTTTTGCATGAGCTGAACAGTCCTCCTTACAGCACAGTGTTTCTCAAAAAACAATGTATACCCTATGTAGGTCACTACTCTGTAGTTTGGGCCCATAAAGTAGTGCACTAGAAGTACACAAGTGTCTACTGAGACGTGTGCCCTTGAGATGCAGAGGAGTGAGGTGACGGGTAGTTTAAGAGCGATGAGGGATGATTCCCTTCTTGTAGGCCACCAGGCCGGCTGCGGCAGCGGCGGCGGCAGACAGGAACGTGGAGACGCCCATGAACTTGAGGAAACCGCTGACTGAAGGCAGGTTTCTCTCCCAGAAGGTGGTGACAAACGGGCATGCTGGGACTTCCTGCAGGAGGGAGGGAAGTAGGAGAGGGCTTTAAGATACCATTAGCCTGTCAGCTAACACGTGTGAGATGTTACCTGACACATCATCTGCTCATCATACATGTTGCAAGCACTGGTGGGTTCTGCACATTAAGTGTATATGGATGCAGTCTGCGGGTCCACAAAGTGAAGACAATGCATGGGTGTCTTAACCCTGCATTCTTTTTAATGACCAGCAGAGGGCGACTCCTCTGCTTCTGAATAGAAAGCCTGATTAAGAGAATTCTGATGTTTTATATTCTCATTTGGCAGCTTTCTGTCGCATTTATTACAGAATGATCTTCATTTTTTTTTTTTACAGCAACAATAACAGAACCAGGTATGCTCTATGCGTGGTTACCTTGTATTTGGAGCATGCACTGTCCTCGGCTTCTCTGGGCTCACTCGTAAATTCTAGTTTTTAAAGTCAAAACGACAACAGCCAAAATTCTCCAGCCAAGGCTTCAAAATTAAAGTTTATGAACCACTGGGTGGCATCATGGTACTGACATCCATCTTTTCTCTACAGGCTTTTGTTCTGTATGATTTGCTGTTGTAATCTGATTGGTTGGTTTGCAGACGCTGGCCAGTGCAGTGTTGGGAATTTGGCCTTAAAAGTATGACACTTGCAGCAGACCGTCTTTGGTCACCAAAGTTTCAGTGTTCACTCATAAATATGTGCCACCGATCTGGACTGATGACCAAAGATTTCAGTGTTTCTTCAGTGATCATTTTTCACCAGAAGCCAACTTTTGAGTTTAATTGGACCGTAAAGCCTTCCCTTACCTCATTCTCAGGCTCCGGTTGCCAGATCTGATTAGGGTGAAGTTTACCCATTGCACACATGACCTGCAAAAACACATTGGTGGTGTCAGTCAAGGACTCATCAAAATTTACCAGGTGTTATTTTAAAGTGCTACACAGCTAAGTTTGTGATGATGTAATCCTGCTAATGCGTTACTCCTGAACAAATGTGCAGACTTGAGTGGCCCTCACCAGAGCAGGTGAGTTACAGTAAGGGCCACTCAAGGGCCACTGTGCAGCACAGCCTGGGGTTAAAAAACACGGAGGAACATGAACACACTCAGGAATATCTTATGAAACCACATCTTACGTTAATGCCTTGGAGGCAGAGGGAAATAAACTACAAGCAGAGTATTTTTAGAGATTTAGCTTCGGTCAGTGGACCTCAAACTCAAGAGATGGGCCACCCAAATGAGAGGGGAGAAACGGAGAGGATATAAGAATGTAAGGACACAATAATGAATCAGCTGTACATGAAAGAAATTTGTTACAGGTCTGAAAATCAGATTTGTCCTCGGTTCAGTGGTTGATTGGGTTTTTGGGCAGCTCTTCAAGAGAAAAAGTCTGGACTACATAAATTAAGCCGTCCAGTGAAGGAGGAATTACTCAGATCGCGTATTTAAGTAATGCAAACACCATGCAAACATTACAAAGTAAATACTGAATCACAATAAATATTCTGAGGTTACAACTGTACTTAAGTTAGAAGAAGAACAAAAACTTTCAGCTGCTCCTTTATTTCCCTGCAGCACGTGGAGCTTCGCGGTGATTCGACACACTTCCTAATGCAGCCCTCCCCCATTTACCCAGGCTTGGGACTGGCACTAGGAGTACACTGGTACTCTCTTCTGGTCTCATTAATATTAATATTTCTGCATTAATGGTTAAAGGTATTCACATTTGGTCATTAATATTTTCTTTATACATTTAATATTATTTTTTTGGATTGATTCTTGTTCTTTGGCTAATTGTTTCAGCTCCACTTGTATTTACTGTTAGACAGTATGTGCTTACCAATGGTTAAAATTTATTTTTAGACATTTGTGTGTTTTACATAAAGATTTGAGTGAATTTTGACTGGCAACATGATCTGATTGAAGTATAATATTTTCCTTTGAAATACAGTGGAGTGGTGGTACAACAGCTTATACGACCACCTTTAGCAGCAATAACTTGAAGTAACTGTTTTCTTCATGTCTGTTTCCTTAAGTCTGTAAAAGGAGGAATTTTAGAGGTGCTCACATTCACTGATTATCAATAATCGAGTGATTAGCAGCATGACCCTCTCAATTCCTATGGAAGCAGTAAAGGTGTACTTTACTGAGTTCATGGAACTCCACAGTGTTGTAAAGACTTTCTTTTCCACATGAGCTTTATAGATTACCAGTAAAGTGAAATACCAATGTACAGTAGAGAAAAACTGAACTTAAATAAGACACTAAAGTGTAACTAGTTTCATCGCTGACGTCAGGATCGTGACTGCGAAACAAGTTCCTATTTTCATAGAACAGAGCGAAACAGCAGGCATGACAACAGACCCGACACAGATCGAGGCAGAAAAGGCATATGTGTAACAACAGCGGTGAGATTTGTCAATATGAGGCACAGAAGCAGCACTGTTGGCTGAGCTGGACTCTGGGACCTGAGAACTATCACTCTGCTTAATTTATCTGCTGCTACATCCACATCATCAGGAGCAGGCTGAGGCAGCTAAATTCCACTAAGTGTGCCAGTTGTGTCATTTAAGTGGTTTACATCACACCTAGTATATATAAGTACCTGTGTCCTCACACCTCTACCTTTCTCTAAGGGTGTTTTAATGGATGACTTTTGGGCACCATGTAGCAGTGAAAATGCAGTGTTTTTATCTTCTCTGACCTCCCTGGCTGCTCTCTCTCCAGCTTGTACAGCCCCCTCCATGTAGCCGCTCCATTCTGTGGCCGTCTCTGTGCCCGCAAAGTACAACTTGCCAACCGGCTCCCTCAGCACCCTGCAGACCAAAAAAAAAAACAGAAAGAGAGAAAACAGGTTTTTAGAGTTTTAGCTGATTTATAGGTTTGAAACATTCTGTTTTAGTGCATTCACCAGCATTTTATTGACCTTTGAGCTTATGGGGTTTAGTATGCATTCACCTCATTTAAAACCCTTCTCCCACCCGAACAAATGCAATGGGACATTAAGTACATAAAGCATTTTTTTTTTTTTTATTTTCTGATGGCATCAAACACCATCAAATAAAGCCTCACACCTCCACTGGGTCCAGTGTTAAAACGACCAAAAAGCATTTTTGTTGCTGATATGTGCACCTACTTACAAGTGAGACATGTGAGTTAATATTAAGGGTGGTAGAGAAGATTGTCTACTAATTGGAAGGTCGGTGGTTTGATTCCTGGCGTGCCAAAGTATCCTTACTGAACCCCAAGTTGCTCTCCGATATGTTCACTGGACTGTGAATGTTAGATGGAAAGCACTTATGTGTAGAAAATATTGACCGTATGAATAAGGAAAGTTGTATTTGAGCGCTCCAGTCCATTCACAAAAACAAGGACTGCATTGTGCCGTCTCAGTTTCAGTTTTTCATTTTATCCTAGCCACAAAACTGTGACACTGATCATACACACTAGGATCTGCGCTGCAAGCAGCTTCACCCACTAACTGAAACCATCGTGTTGATGTTTGCGTGCAGCTACAGGATTTTACGGGGCGACGCGGGGGACATGAAATTTGCTCGCACACTGCAATAACACCATTCATTAGGAATGCCTCCAACAGGGCAGGTCTTTCTTAGAAAACATTTTCTTCACAAAATATGAATTATTAGCTCACAGAACGGCCTTTGTGGTAAACACAATTATTCCCGCCGCACAAAGTGCTCCGTGAGCGGCTGCACGGCCTCCCCACGCGCAGGCAGGCTGATTTCAGAAATGAGCACAAATCCTGATGTAACACAAATTGCCCATTAAAATCCTGGTGGCTGATACATTTAAATAAATTAAGTTATAATTGACATGATCAGGTCATACCTTCATATTTAAGCAGCAGGACTAATTTTTACATAAGGAACGTTTAGGATCATTATTTTCAAGCAGTACAGAATGTATGAGAGGCTCATGCATGTGAGGCCTACTTTAATATTTGTCTATCACAGAATGCAGGAAATTATTGTCCCATGCTCAAACCACAGCTGTGTGTGCCTATATTTGAGAGAGGCTCACCTGCCATACTGGGTAAGGATTCCTGGGGGGAAATAGGCTGTGTAGCAGCCTCCAGAGTACTCCTCCTCACACCAGTTCTTCTCCTCATAGTGCACCGGCTGAAGGAAGCAAGCAGACACACGAGGAGTCAGTGAAGTGATCTCACTGTATCCACAGGACATGTGTGCTACTCTGCGCCCAAACTCACATGCAAGGCCTCCTCTGTGCCCAGCACTCTGGAGTAAATCTCACAGATCCTCCTCAACCTAAACGCAACAAGACGAGAGTTGGGATTAAACTGATCTCGCAGCTCGTGAGAGCGTTTTAATCTCCGTCTACTGTTTTCTACCTTTCTTCTTTGGACAGGCTGCAGAGTTTCCTGCACTTGTGGGCAAGGATGAATCTGGGTGGGGGTGAAAAGAGAAATATTAGTCAGCAGAATACTTCCATGTCCCTACCATGCCTGGACGGTTTGATGATTTTTATCACTTGTTGTTTGCTCCATTAAAGAGAAAACTCAATCCTACATGATGAAAATCTTTATAACGTCTTTAATGATGTTAAAGTGTAGACCAGTCAGTAACCCCTTGGTAACCACAGATCGCTGTGTATTCCTCAACTGGTTGATGAGTGGTTGCTGGCAGTTTGTAGGTGAAACTGGTTGCAAACAGGTCTACGATGCTGCACCAACAACCTCCATGCGACTACTTTGGTTGCTAGCAGATAGCCGAGTTTGCCTGTAGTTTGCATGGAAGATGGCAGGTAAACAGTAAAAGTGCACCGGAAACAGAAACTACGGGAAACTGCACTACGGTGCAGCACCGTATACCTCTTTGAGACTGACATCACCTCCAGCAACCAATCACAGAATACACATTTTTCAGTGGTGACAGGTGGTTGCCAGGGGGACGCTGACTGGCCTGAGGAGGATAAAGGTGACCATGTGTTCATAAAATGTATTACCACCCCGCTCTGAAAACTATCCCACAGCAGGGAGTGTAAAGAATGAGTTTAGAAAATATTCTAAACTCAGTTTCTGAACTCATTCTTTAATTTGGATGCTTTTAGAACAACAGAATCAGACGTAGTCACACTTCTTGTGCAACACACGTTTTGGTGATGAAGTGTATGTTATGAAATCATAATATTAAGTATATATACTGTCTGGAGCTCTGTACACACCCCATAATACAAGGTACAGTCCCATCGGGCTTTGTGTCGTCCAGTGTCAGGCCGATGGGAGCGCCCTCGTCCTCAATCACCATACTGCCACAGTAACCTGGTGACACGATAAAACCTTAAAAACAGCACGATTTGGAACAGCATTCCTGCTCTGCTAGTTTTCACTTCCTGCGTACCCTTTTTCCTCCAGAAGTTCTCCCTGTAGTAGACCATGCACTTAATGACGGAGCCCATGGGAACACGGTGGATCAGCTGGTTCCTCAGTGGGGGCAGCTCAGGGTTAAAGTGCATCTTCAGATTCAGACCAGGAGGTGTGGCCACAATCACATACTTGGCCTAACACAGAGACGCAGACAGTGTAGGACTCTCATATGGCAGCAGGTTTCCAAGCAGCCAGCAGATGGCAGCAAAGAGCAGCACTGCTTGATTAAGACTGTTTGTGAATGATTTACTGTTTTACAGACAGAGATCTTCAGTATTCAGACTACACTACCGCACATTATGTAGTGCACAAATGCAGTACTTGGTTTGTTTTCTAATACATCAAAAAACAAATAAGTCATTTGCAGTACAAGGGTATAAATGTACTTAAAAGTGAAAGCCCTGCATTAAAACTATACTTGAACGTGCATATTTTTATTCATTAGCTTATGGTGATGTACAAACTATACACAAACCCAGTTCCCAAAACATGTGACACGGTGTAAAATGCAAATAAAAACAGAAAGCAATGACATAACTTCTCATAAAAACCTCATAAATGCATTCATTATTCACAACAGAACACCGAAAACATGTAAAACGTAATATTTTAAGAAATAAAAATAAGGTCATTTTGATTTTGATGGCAGCAACACGTCTCACAAAGGTTGGCACAAAAATGGCTGGAAAAGTAAGTGGCACTAAAAAGAAACAGCTGGAGGAACATTTTTGCAAGTAATGAGGTTATCTGGCAACAGACCAGTAACAGACTGGGTATAAAAAGAGCATCTTAGAGAGGCAGACTTTCTCAGATGGGCAGAGGCTCATCAGTCTACAAAATGACTGTCTACAAATTGTGGAACAGTTTGAGAAAAATGCTCCTCAGTGTAAAATTGCAAAGAATATCTCATCATCTACAGTTCATTATTAGGCACTGTAGATGATGAGATATCCTCGAAGGAGTCCAAGAGTCTGGAGGAATTTCTGTGTGCAGGGGATAAGGCCAAGAATCAGTATTGGATGCCTGTGATATTTGGGTCCTCAGGGGGCACTCGCTACATTAAAAACAGGCATGATTCTGGCATGGAAATCAGTGCGTGGGCTCAGGAACACTTCCAGAAATCACTGTAAGTTTCCTGAATATTTGGCTGCTGGTTTCATTCTTCTCATCACTTCTGCTTTCCCACGCTGTCAAACTCAAAGCTGACATCATTGCTCTAGTCCGATCGCCTTTCTGCCCGCACTCTTCAGCCAATCAGCCTTTTTTGAGACCTGTTGCTGCCAGCATTTCCAAATGAGCTAATATTTTTCTTAAAATGATAATTCTATAAGTTCGAACATTTGATATGTTTTCTATGTTCTACTGTGAATAAAATATGGCTTTACAAATGGAGAGTTGCAAACCACTGCATTTGGTTTTTATGAACATACACAGTGGCCCAACTTTTTTTTGGATTTGGGGTTGTATGTACAATTGATTAGTTCAGTCAAGTGGTTCCTTCAAATGGCCACGAAGCAAGTTCTGCTTTACATATTAACTCTCATATAACATCTGCTTCTTAAAAATATTAGATGAATGTGAGTTCAATGAGATATTTTCCTCTGAAACACAGTAAAGCAGGAGTATAAAGTAAGTACTCGGCTCACCTTGTAGGTCTGCTTGTCCACTGTCTCCACCACCACCAAGTCTCCGGTCTGGTCAATCCTGTAGACTGGAGACTGCAGCTTCACTCGGTCTCCCAGCTCCCTCGCCATGCACTCGCTGACCTGACTCGAACCACCTACAAACTTCCTCTCCTTGAGACATGAAGAGAGCAGAGTTCAGTGACCACCGAGAGAGAGAGAGCAGATGCAGCAAGTTTTCTCTTTATATTGAGTGGAACTGCATCTGATCCCCCTTTGGAGTACCCCTCAGCAAGGCTTACATTTCAGAGTAAAGCAGATAAAATCTCCTGCTTTATCCTGGCGTTCTGTCCCGGTTCTCCTCAATCCAACCTCTTTTCCTTCACTACAAATTTCTGCATCTTTATTCAAAAGAAACATGTTTATAAAGCTCAGGTCAGCAAATGCTGAATGATGAGAGTGGGGAGCTGGAGAGAGATTTGGGCTGTCAAAGCTCCAAAACACAAAATTAAATCAGCGCTGACCTTTTCCATATGGTTAGTGTCAACATCTCTCTGGTCTCCCTGATCAGAAACACATTCCTCTGTGGCATTTGGATAAATCTGCCTAGCAGTCGCTGGGAAAATACAAGCTAAACCTAAATGAGTCCTGGCAGTGAAACGAGGTGCTTGTCTTGTTTGATTAAAGACGAGTTTATTTTTGCAGTTTTGGAGGAGAGTGGCACGGAAAGCCTGCATACCATATGTCTAATATAACTGAGGCTTTATGCTACGATGACTGTGTGAAAATGCTTCACACACCCCTATGCATGCACCCCTCATGAGACGTGCATGGTTTAAATGTGAGGGAAATGGCAGCAGAGCTGACTGCAGTGTCATTTGTTTACCAAAACACAATTCCAGGCCTGAGTGGCTTTGGCAATGAGGCCCCTGAGCTTTAGAGACGGCAGCAGAATAGGCGCCCTGAGTATTCCAAGAAAACATCTTTTGTGTGGACGCAGGGCAGATCAGGAGCAGACTAAGGTGACTGCACCGGGGCTGTGAAGGAGCTCCCACTGACATTCACCCTGCTCTTCTGAATGAATCTCTGTGAGAGGCAGGGAACATGAGTCCGCTTCCTGGCACTTTTTGTAGAAGATTCACGGAAAGCTGCGAGAGTATTCCGTTTGTATCAGGAAAAAAAATCCTTTGTTTTCTTTTAGTCTGTTTTTCTGAATCAGTAGGTATGGTTACTAGTCTTGGTATAGTTTTGTGCAGACTTACCTGTCCTCCATTAGTGGTGGAGAAGATCCTCATGGTTCCTCCACACTGTTTCACATACCAGAGGAACCAGAGAGCCGACACCTCGTAGGGTTCAGAGGTCACGTTCACATTGACAAATAGTCTTGCAAAGCGACGAGCAGTACTAAGAGAGGGATTATATGACAAGTAGGAACTCTTTCAGAAAACTGAATGTACCTGCAATCATGTTCTTTATATTATGCATGAGTTTGGACAGAGCACAGATAAATCACCATATCATGGATTTTTGTTTGCTTGTCCTACTTTGACATGCAGGGACATGCATGTAACTTATGTACACTATAGTGCCAAAAGTATTCCCATCCTCACCCATCCAGGTGTTCCAGTCACTTCCACGGCCACAGGTGTATAAACCAAGCACCTAGGCATGCAGACTGCTTCTACAAACTTTAGTGAAAGAATGGGTCGCTCTCAGGAGCTCAGCGAACTCCAGCGTGGTACCGTGATAGGATGATACCTGTGCAACAAGCCCAGTTGTGAAATTTCCTCACTACTAAATATTCCACAGTGAACTGTTAGTGGTAGTCGATTGTGAATGGCAATGACTCAGCCATGAAGTGGTAGGCCACGTCAAATCACAGAGCGGGGTCAGTGGATGCTGAGGCACATAGTGTGGAGAGGTCGCCAACTTTCTGCAAAGTCAGTCACTACAGACCTCCAAACTTCATGTGGCCTTCAGAACAGCTCAAGAACAGTGCGTAGAGAGCTTCATTGAATGGGTTTCCATGGCCGAGCAGCTGCATCCAAGCCTTACATCACCAAGCACAATCCAAAGTGTTGGATACAGTGGTGTCACTGGATTCTAGAGCAGTGGAGACGTGTTCTCTGGGATGATGAATCACACTTCTTCATCTGGCAAACCGATGGATGAGTCTGGGTTTGGTGGTCGCCAGGAGAACGGTACCTGTCTGACTGCACTGTGCCAAGTGTAAAATTCCAGTGAAAGGAACTCTTAATGCTTCAGCATACCAAGATATTTTGGACAATTTCATGCTCCCAGCTTTGTGGGAACAGTTTGGGGATGTCCCCTTCCTGTTCCAACATGGCTGCACACCAGTGCACAAAGCAGCTCCATAAAGACATGGATGAGTGAGTTTGGTGTGGAAGAACTTGACTGGCCTGCCCCGAGTCCTGACCTCAACCTGATAGAACACCTTTAGGATGAATTAGAGCAGAGACTGTGAGCCAGGCCTTCTCATCTCTCACCTCACAAATGTGCTTCTGGAAGAATGGTCAGAAATTCCCATTAACACTCCTAAACCTGTGGAAAGCCTTCCCAGAAGAGTTGAAGCTGTCATAGCTGCAAAGGGTGGGCTGACATCATATTAAACACTATGGATTAAGAATGGGTTGTCACTCAAGCTCATATGTGTGTGAAGGCAGACGAGCGAATACTTTTGGCAACATAGTGCATGTTTGAAAGTTTAATCTAATTCAAACATGGAGCGGTCCAATCATTTAGCGAGTGCAGGATTGTTGTTTTTATATTGTTACAAAATATAATTTTTATTTTCTATAAGTTGCATATTTCATCTTTACAATGAAATTAGATTATCAAAAACATTCTCATTCCCAACTCATCACATACTGAAGCTCCTCCATCGAGCACCTCTTGGTGTCATATTTAATGAACCAAGCTTGCTAGCATTAGCTTGTAACCTAGCACTCCACCAGACTGATATCAGCATTTTAGAAATTAAAATGACGTTTCTTTTGTCAGTGGCCAAATTCAACAGTTGTGTCATATTGCTTAACAACATAATTTTGCCCTGCCTATAAATGTTCAAAGATAACGTGATGAACAGCTGGACCTGCACAAACGTGAAATAAATCACTGCAGAAAAAAAACATCTCAGTATCACCACTGGCTATCAGTCAAATTATTAAATTAAACATCAGAATCGTTATTTGTCCAAGATTTCACAACCGGGAGATAATTTTTTTAACGTTACCTGGTCCAGCAGAGTTTCTCAAAGAGTTCCTGCATGGTCATCTTGTCCCACTCCTCAGCATGGGGAGCTCTCCAGGGAGCCTCTTTGGGAATCTGAAGTGCAGCAAGATATTCAACAAACATCCGATATGTCGCAGACGAACAAGCTGTACAGTAAACCAAACTATAACGAGCACTGCTTTACCTCCTGGCCCATCTTATCCATGGCCCTAAAGAGGTTGTTGAAGTCCATCAAGGCGATGGGGTTCCACATGGGAGGGAAGGAGCCTTTGAATGGGTAAGACTTTCCCTGTTGGACACATGATTGCAGCCATCATCATGAAAACAATATTCTTCAATCATCAAATAAGGAAAGCTTATTTTCTCATATTTTCATATTCCACTAACATATGTATGCTTGGATTTAACAGTTTGGTTGGCATTTCTATGTTGTTTTCAATATAGACAACAAAATATGGAAGAATACTCACTGTAACTCCCTTCAAGTCAAAGTTAGACAGATGGGTAAATACATTAATATTAAAGAAATGGTTAACGTATCAACAACGAATCAATATTTGTCTTCAAAGATCTGCACGAGTTGACCTCTAGCTAACCTAACCAAAGAGCTGTGGGGAAAGCGGAGGAAGAGCTTGTGCAATGTTTTACAAGATATCACACTCAATGATACTGAATCATTAAGCATGATAAAAGTAGCCATAGTCCAAAGACATTGTTCCTTTGCATGCACTAGTTTATTGCTCCATTTCTCAATCACATAAAAGACTTGCATCCACAGCGGCGAACGTGAGGAGGAGGAGGAGGAGGAGGCAGCATTTTCAAAAGGATCAAGGTCACTTGGGCAAAGTGTAACAGCAGTGCTCGGTATGTCCAAAGCAGAAGTGCAGCTGCACATGAATTTTTGTTGCTTTCTAGCGACGGTGTCTTAGGTGTGCGGAGGAACAACACTGTCTGAGTGTGTTGATGTAACCTCACATAATCTCTCTAGCGTAACGTCATTGACATTTACCTTGACAAGAGCATTTGTTTCAAACCCCATTAAACACGAGCTTCTTTGACAGAGAAAAAAAACCGTCTGCATGTGGTTTTGCCTTCGTGGAAATGCTCTCAGCCTCTCAGTGAGTCGCTGTTCTGCTGGTGCTGCCAGCCCAGAGTACCGACCTGACTACTGTATTGTTTTGGTCTGCAGCTGTATTGAACTAATAATGACTCCGTATTACATACAGTGTCTCTTTTTAACTTCTGAAACCATTTTTAATGAAGTTTCTACCACACCAACATAAAACCGGCAAATGTATAATTTTAGTTGTTCATGTCATTGTCCAACAATACAGCTGTGACTGTGCAGCTGTTATGTAGCCCTAAAATTGAGGTAAAATCAGCTGCTGAGCTAATTGATGTCAAATTTGTTGGAATATTTCATCACTGCCATTTTTTTGCATGCAAAATGTCTTCTCAGTATTACTGCATATTATTTTTAAACCATACATATTACATATATAGACATGTGTGACCTCTTAAACTGCATGACTTAACTGTAGGCCCATCGCCATAAACTCGGATTACACTGAAAAAAAAATCATCTGTTGGATTAACATCAATTATGTGTTGGTTTCACATACGGTAAGTGAACACACTCAGCACGAATTTATGTAATAAATTCCATTTACATGAATTATTAACTATAAAGTTGTGACGTGAATAAAATAAAAACAAAAATCTTTTTCATTTAACAAAATGAAACTGTGTGATTACAACATATAAAACTAAGGTTGTCTAAAAGATTTTTTTATGTTTTTATGTTAATCTAGCATCTCATTTTTTTCTGTCTACATTCAAGAAGAAAGATTTTCAAAAAAAAAAGAAAGAGTAATGCTAAATTCTGAGAAAGTGACTGAAGTTGTTATCTTGTATTTAAATACGTCCCTCAGGTTAAACTAGCAGATATCAAACATAAACATGAGCCTAAAAGAAAGATATGGAAAATTAGGGGAAATTAAAAGAAATAAGACTGTTGAGTGGAAATGTTTAAATATTAAAGTTTTAAAAAAAAATTGCCATGCTGTTATATCAATATGAAGGGTTCTGAACTTTCTCTGACCAAGTTAGGGGGGGGCAAAAAGAGAGATCCAGCACATGACTGAGGGTTGCAAATGAAAACTACTCACATCTTTACTGTTTATACTGTAATGACTTCGTGACGAGGAGGCTGTTTACCATCGAGCTCAGTGTTAGGAAACGCTTGTGATGCTGCCTTGGTCTTACTCTCTGCCACAGCATGGAAAACTGTAGATGAATGAATTCTTTCCTTGTCACTGGAGGGCCACGGGAAAAATTTATAAATGCCACCACTGGCCCGTGGGCCGTGCTCTGAGAACCCTGGATCAATTATAACCGCACAGATTTCTCCTTCACTCAACAAAAGAAGGACAAGATCAGAGCACTCAAAAGGAATTAAAGGAAACGACTTCTGTTGAATAAAAATAGCCTGGCAGAGTGCTTGAAATGGGTAAAAGTAGCCCTGCAATCATGTGATTTTACTATATTTAGTCAGATAAACATCTGCTGAAATGATACAATCACCTTGATTTTTTTTCTAATGGATGAGATTAATTTTTTGACTAAAATATTCATAATTTGTTAACAAATAAGTTTGTTAAATAATCCAAGAGAGAATATACAACTAGCTAAATAAGGGCTTAATAATGAATCGTATAAACTCATTCCTGCCTCGTGCCCGTCGCCCTGCGTTATAACACAGTTCTTCCTGAGATTAATCCTGTAATTATAGTTTTATATTTTTCATCAGCTTTCTTTGTTTTCTTGTTTCAGTTCAGATATGATTTAGAATCACGCAGCAGCCTGTTTTTCACCGCACTGCTACACACTCAGAGACAGACCAGAGGGATGATGATGATGATGATGATGATGATGTGTCTCACGGCGTACTGTATCTGCTGCCGTGCTCAGAACAACAGGTCTGTCTCCATGGTGACCGTGGTCAAGTGAATACAGAAGGAGAGGAGAGCAGAGGAGGCGAGACGGAGCGAGGCAACATCTGTTTCCACATCAGCGAGCAGGGTGTCATCCTCAATCAGAGGGCCAACCAAACGCTGCTTGAAGACAACAGGTGACTGTACTGCAGAGTGGAAGGTATTCAGACAATAATTTACAAACAGCTTATCGCTGCCCTTAGCCTTCTACTCAGATCCCACAGTACACTCTTATCTGACTTCTAAACAAACATACGGTTATATCATTAATTAACCACTAAGTTAAATTTCACTAGCCACATCCAGACCTGTTGAATAAAAAAATATACCACTTAAATAGAAGCTGTGTGACAGTGAAGGATCTCAAAAAGCAACACACGATGCCACGATCTAAAGAAACAGCTGGGAAACAAAGTCACTGACATCTATCAGTCTGGAAATGGTTACAAAGCCATTTCTAAGGCTTTGGGACTCCAGTGAACCACCGCAGCGAACTATTATCCACACATGGAGAAAACTTGGAACAGCGGTGAGTGGCCGGCCTACCAAAATTACTCCATCAATGACTCATCCAGGAGGTCACAAAAGAACCCAGAACAACATCTAAAGAACTGCAGGCCTCACTGGCCTCAGTTAAGGTCAGAGTTCATGATTCAACAATAAGAAAGAGAGTGGGCAAAAACGGCAACCATGGGAGAGCTCCAAGGAGAAAGCCACAGCTGAGCAAGAAGAACACAAAGGCTCGTCTCACATTTGCCAAAAAACATCTTGATGATCCCCGAGACTTTGGGAGAAATATTCTGTGGACTGACGAAACAAAGGCTGAATTTTTTTTGAAGGTTTCTGTCCTGTTACATCTGCATAAACCCAACATTTCTTAAAAAGAACATCACAACTGTCAAACATGGTGGTGATAGTGTGATGGTCTGGGGCTTCTTTGCTGCTTCAGGACCTGGATGACTCCTGAAGGAGGATGTCTGGCCATTGGTTCACGCCCTGAAGTTCAAGCTCCCTCCGCTTTATGCTGCAGGACAATAATCTGAAACACACCAGCAGGTCCACCTCTGAATGGCTCAAAAGAATAATGTTTTTGGAGTGGCCAAGTTAAAATCCAGACTCAAATCTGATTGAGATGCTTTGACATGACCATAAACAGGCTTGATAAGCCTCTAGTGTGGTTGAGTTAAAACAAGTCTGCACAGAAAAGTGGGCTAAATTTCCTCCACAGCAATGTCAAAGACTCACTGGCAGTTATTCGGTTTACTTTTTCACACAGGCCCTTAATAACTGAAATTTAAAAACTGCATTTTTTTTTCTTCTGGTCATCTTTGTCTAATATTAAAAAGTGTTTGATGATCTCTTCAGCTGTCAGTGGAGACGGTCGCACTTTTCTTCTCTCCCCAGCCCTTCCTTGTTCCCCTGCTTTGCTGCTTGCTGCTTTAGAGCCTCTCTTCACACAACTGAACCTGGAGATACCTGGCTTGTCGTTGCAATTAAGGAAGTCTAGGCAGCTGTCTGGCCTTGGTAAGATTGCTTATGACAGGAATGCATGACTCTGTATATCTGGAGCTGATTCGGAGGGGTAAGATCTTGGAGATGTATGTATCTGTTTCTGCACGGCGAAGGAACGAACCAAGAAGATTCGGATGAGTTGGGTTTTTTCGCCACAGAGAGGTGCCAGAAAGACTGAAGGGTGTCAACAAATTAATCAGTACAGTCTGTACCAAAACAAGTCATAGAATCAGGAATTTGGCTCCCTGGCGGCCTTGGACTGCCGCTTATCAAATTGTCTCTGGGATGTTTGTAAACAGATGCTCTACCCCCCCGCCATTCCTGTCTTCTTCTGACCTGTGTTGGACTGATCTCCCTGACCTCGCTGCTGATGAACCCTACATCTTATCAGAACTGTTAGCTGAGGAGGGAGTTTGAGTCAGCCCCACAGTAGCCTCTGACAGTGGACTCATCTCTGTTCTTGTCCTGTTGGACCTCAGTGCAGCTTTTGATACTGTTGACCATAACATTTTATTACAGAGATTTGAGCATACTATAGATTTTAAAGGTACTGCACTGCAGTGGTTTGAATCATATTTATCTAATAGACTCCAATTTGTTCATGTAAATGGGGAGTCTTCTTCACACACTAAGGTTAATTATGGAGTTCCACAGGGTTCTGTGCTAGGACCAATTTTATTTACATTATACATGCTTCCTTTAGGCAGTATTATTAGAAAGCATTGCATCAATTTTCATTGTTATCCAGATGATACTCAGCTTTATCTATCAATGAAGCCAGATGACACACATCAATTAGTTAAACTGCAGGAATGTCTTAAAGACATAAAGGCCTGGATGACCTCTAATTTCCTGCTTCTAAATTCAGATAAAACTGAAATTCTTGTACTCAGCCCCACAAATCTTAGAAATATGGTGTCTAACCAGATACTTACTCTGGATGGCATTACTTTGGCCTCCAGTAACACTGTGAGAAATCTTGGAGTCATTTTTGACCAGGATATGTCCTTCAATGCACATATTAAACAAATATGTAGGACCGCTTTTTTGCATTTGCACAATATTTCTAAAATTAGAAACATCCTTTCTCAGAGTGATGCTGAAAAGCTCATTCATGCATTTATTACTTCTAGGCTGGACTATTGTAATTCATTATTATCAGGCTGTCCTAAAAGCTCCCTGAAAAGCCTTCAGCTGATCCAAAATGCTGCAGCTAGAGTCCTGACAGGGACTAGAAAGAGAGAGCAGATTTCTCCCATATTGGCTTCTCTTCATTGGCTCCCTGTTAAATCTAGAATAGAATTTAAAATTCTTCTCCTCACATACAAGGTCTTCAATAATCAGGCCCCATCTTATCTCAAAGACCTCATAGTACCATATCACCCCAACAGAGCACTTTGCTCTCAGACTGCTGGCTTACTTGTGGTTCCTAGGATACTTAAGAGTAGAATGGGAGGCAGAGCCTTCAGCTTTCAGGCCCCTCTTCTGTGGAACCAGCTCCCAGCTTGGATTCGGGAGACAGACACCCTCTCTATTTTTAAGATTAGGCTTAAAACTTTCCTTTATGATAAAGCTTATAGTTAGGGCTGGATCAGGTGACCCTGAACCCTCCCTTAGTTATGCTGCTATAGGCCTAGGCTGCTGGGGGGGTTCCCACAATAGACTGTTTCTTTTCATTCACCTTATTTACTTTGTTTATACTCCACTCTGCATTTAATCATTAATTGATATTAATCTCTGGCTCTCTTCCACAGCATGTCTTTTCTCTCCCCTCAGCCCAACTGGTCATGGCAGATGACTGCCCCTCCCTGAGCCTGGTTCTGCTGGAGGTTTCTTCCTGTTAAAAGGGAGTTTTTCCTTCCCACTGTCACCAAGTGCTGCTCATAGGGGGTCATTCTGACTGTTGGGTTTTCTCTGTATTATTGTAGGGTCTTTACCCACAATACAAAGTGCCTTGAGGAGACTGTTTGTTGTGATTTGGCACTATATAAATAAAATTGAACTGAATTGAATTGAATTGTTTGTCTTCTTGGATGGGTGTTCTGTTAACTGTAATTGTGGGATCAATAAAGTATCATTAAATCAAATCTAATCAAATCAGATCTGTAACAGTGTGACAAATATGAAACAAAGAAATCAGGAAGGGGGCAAATACTTTGTAACAGCACTGTACTTCAATGACCGTAAAGTGGCTCATATTAAAGAGCCTATGTGATGCTTTTGGGGTTTTCACCTTTCTTTTAGGCTGTTATAGAGTTTTCTTATGCAGCTTTCTTGCACCTCTAAATATATCTGAGTATTGCCACTGGTGTATCAGCTGGCTTCAAGCTCATTGTAGTCTACCTGCCTTACACCAAACTGCTGACATACAAACTTAGCAGCTAGCATCCAACAGCTGAGCCACATGTTGAGCTTATTAGAACAAATCTCAAAGACGACTAAAGGAGCATCACATCACAGCACAGGACCAACTGCTACGTGTCTGCTAGAAGTATAAATAGGCAGTAGCTGGTACCAACTTTAAGAGTTTCTGCTCATTAATATTCAGTTTTACACATTTTAAGGTGTAAACCCCAAGTTGTCAAATTAGATCATCAAATTCTCCTCTCTCTCATCACTCGGCCAGAGTGGCATTTAAAAAAACTCCAGTAAAGACTAACATTTTGATTTATAACCGGATTTAAAAAAAAGTATACACAGATGTTAATGAACCAGTTCTCTATAGCTGCAGCTCTATTAAGTTTCATGCAACAGATGAGAGACGATGCTGTGTCTACTAGCAGCCGATGGCCTCTTAGTGAATGGGCGACACTCGGCAACCTTGTAAAAGTGGGCTAAACGGATGCAGCCGATACAGACATTTCCCTCACAGGTCCTACAAACGTGCAAACACGCACAGCATCCAAAGTGCTGCAGGAGCCAAGGGACAATCCCATGCTCTATCAATCTCTGATAAGCAAGCACAGTATTTAATCAAAGTCTGTTGCCCCATCTCTGATAGTGATCCCTCATTAATAAAACCAGTGCTGAGAGCTGCATTTGCCTGTTAGGCAGTGGCTTGCTGATAAGGGAAAGCAGTAGAGGCCTTCTGGATTACAATCTGCCATAGAAAAGCTGATTAGCTGCACGGCTTGCTTGAAAGCTAGCCGTAATTACACAATGGCTTGGGACACATGCTGGTTTACAATTACTCTAGCTTTTGTTCTGTGAATAAAATGTAGCCAGTGTCACATGGGTTAGATCACTGTAAATACCACCATGCGTGCTTACCCTTCATATAAAGTTTAGACTTGTGTCACGATAGGAAACTTTTTAAGAGATTATTCTTCTGAATTACTTCTTTGGTAATCCAAAGCTGCTTACAAACAAAAGCGAAGTAAAACACCAACACACATGTTTGAAAGTCCATGTAATGAATTACAGGTAACAGACGGACTGACTGCTGTGATGGTGAATGGTTCCCAGGTATGAGATATCAAATGATATCTAAAGTCACTAAATAATTCGTGGATTAAAACCATTTCTATCCTGCAGGGTATTCATCAGGCAAGTTGCCAACATAACAAAGGATAAGGCCGTCATGTTTTGCTGTAGAAATCTTTTAAAAATATGACTTCAAAAATAATTTCTCTGGAAGGCAACGTTTTAATATCTCATGTATATTTTTGTGTGATCATTATGAAATAAGTGTCATGGTCCTTGGGCTTTTGTGGTTATTGTTGTTTGGCCGAGTTTGATTATTATTTTGTTTCTATGATTATGAAAAGTTCTCATTTAGAATTATTATTATGAGTTAAGCAGTCTTAGAGTTCAATATTTGGTTCCTCGTAGTTTAGTTGATTGTATGTTTAGTTGAGTGTTCGTGTCTCGTCTGTGCGTCTAGTTAGTTACTTAAGCTCAGACCACCAGCTGGTGAACCTCATGTCCGTCCGTCCATCCATCCATCCATCCATCCATCCATCCATCCATCCATCCATCCATCCATCCATCTTCTTCAACTGGAAATGGCAGATCATTATACTGCAGTAATTTTTTATATATATTGTTGCATTGGTTACAGCTACAATCAGATGTGAAAATGACCAAAGTCTGAAAACACACCCAGAGAAGGAGCAGGACTCCTAACTTCCCTCTCAGTTCACTTTAACACTTGCTGGGGGACTATATTTGACCATTTATTGTTGTTGTTGTTGTTGTTGTTATTGTTGGGGGGGGGGCTGACTGTAGGTAGACCACAAAACACCACCAGAGTTTATTTTAGTTTTTGCAAAGTAAGCTGGGAGAGCAGTGACACTAGAATAACAGCTAACCCCTCACCTACCCACACATATGCATACACAAAAGCACGAACACGTGCGCGCACAGACAAGTACACTGACAGTGATAGGGGTGAGCTGCTTTTGATGAGGCATGCTGCCATGGAAACCAGCCAGGAAGCTACGAGTGGCGCGTGCGAGTCTGAGTCTTTGAGTGGATCTTACACAGATAGTAGCTAGGGAGACACAGTCACATGGGAGCTCCCATACACCCGTACGGATGGATTTAGCGCTCACACAACATGTCAAAGACGTGTATTTTCTGACTGCGGTCGGCCTGCGCTCATGCTGCTGAGATTTCACAGCAAAGGACATGGTGGTGACAATGAAACTATGCTTCAGGTTAGTTGCTGATTAAAAAACAAACAAGGAGCACACAATGTTCTTAAAATATGTTACCCATTACTTGATCACAACACAGAGAGCTGCTGCCTTTTGCTGAACTTGGATGTATTACATTCAGCCAGCAGAACCCAGGGTGGCCTTTTTTTTTTTTTTATAAAGCAGCTGAGGGTGAGCTAAAGAAGTGTTTTGCACAGACTGTATATGTAGCAGCTCTGCTTTCACTGCTCTGAGACCAGTTACAAGCATTAGCAAGCAAATGAGCTTCTGTGATTTATCATTGCAAAAGGTAAGTAATCTATTACTAAGCACCTTGTGTGATGTGGAGAAGATGGAGTGCAGCGTGAAAACGTTTTTAATAACTTCTGTAGCACATTGAAGAGGCAGGCTGAACATCTGCAGGCTCAGCAGCACGTTCAGGTCAGCATCTCTGACAAATCACACCACCTTCATTTTTCATTAATATTTTTAATCCACCTGTTGATATTAACAGTTAACCATGTCATGCACTGCTTTTTTTAAATATATTTTAATATACTAATACTAATCTTATTGCTTCTTTTGCTAAAGTAATGTTTCTGAAAGCTCCTCCACCACCATTTTCAGCTAATAGTAAATCTATTTTTCTTTCTGTAAAACTCTCCGCACACCACTGGCGTATGGGTGGTGGTCATTAGAAACCACTTTCCATATAGTGCGGCGTGTTCTCATATGTGTATTACTGTGCGTGCGCACCCACCGGGTAAAAGTCCACCTTTGAAGTTATAATTCAGTGGCTTGAATATAGCCAAGATAAGCTCTCTCCATACACACACACACACACACACACACACACACACACACACACACACACACACACACACACACACACACACGCACACACACACACACACACACACACACACACACACACACACACACACACACACACAGAAAGCTGCCAGCCATGTTACTCAGTCCAGTGATTTACAATAGGGGTAGTTTTACCAGGGGACATGGCAGCAATGGAAAATTAAATCAGGTAGAAGGACACAACTCTGTTAAGGACAGTGGTGCGGCCCCACTAATGAGATATCGAGCACAGAATAACAGGAACAAAGAAATATAGCCTGAGTGTCTCTTTCTTCCTTCCCTCTTTGTTTGCCTTTCAACCACTCAGAAAAGAGAAACTGCATTACTGAAATCCCTCTGGCAAAGATTAGCATCTCTAGTCACTAATGCTGTGGAAGGGACGAGTGGCTGGCTGCTCTGTAGACATATAGGAAGCCACGGGAACATTTGGTTTTCTTTTTGAATATTACCTTAGTCTTCTCTAAGTAACTTGAGGAAAAGATATGGGGGCAATGCTCTTGCAAACAGCAAACTTTAGGGCTAAAAATACAGCCAACATGTCATTGCTGTTAGGGATTATTTTTTACTCAATGAATAAAGGACAATGTAAAGGTAAACTCCAGTAAATTAATTAATAAACAGTGGATCAA
Organism: Archocentrus centrarchus; assembly: GCF_007364275.1. Taxonomy (NCBI): domain Eukaryota; kingdom Metazoa; phylum Chordata; class Actinopteri; order Cichliformes; family Cichlidae; genus Archocentrus; species Archocentrus centrarchus. The sequence continues at coordinate 33,275,763 of NC_044366.1, forward strand.
CCAAATAATAAACAATTAAATAATATATTAGACAGAGAGCAACAGATCAGAAAGTAATAGACTAACTTCTCTGTTTCAGAGCATCTTATCTTGAGGACCGGCCACAGAACGTACAATTAAAACATCACCAACGTCACCATGTTCTGTCATTAATCTGGACAAGATTTCTCTGTATTGATTAAATTAGAACATCAGGAAGAAGATGTGCCTATGACTGAGAGGAATCTGGATCATGAAAAACCAGCTTGAACAAGACTGAATGACGAAGGTCAACTCATAGCGCCCAGAGATTGTTTATGCTTAGATAACAGGCAGCATAAAAATGTTATGGTTAGACAGGAACACGGACTCAGAGAGAGAGAGAGTGCACACTCCCCACATGCATGTGTGTATTTTTTCTGATTCTTTAATACATTAAATGTCCTTTTTTAATTAAAGTGTTTCTTCCTTCATAAACAACCTGGTTACCTGACAGATGGTGACCCCGACGTGATAAGGACTGATAACAGGTAATGACAGGTGATTTGTGAAGGAGGATGATTGGAAAAAGAGGACAAAGGGGAATATTTTCTCCAGGACTCACCTTGGGACTTTAACTCCTCAAAACCCTCACAGGGCACCTCATAAAAAAGGTAATCAGAAACCTGCTGTTTTTAAATAACCGAATTCTGCAGAATTGGACGTTAAAATTTTTTGTGAGTGAGGAGGAGGTAAGGTGAACAAATTTTAGAGGATCTGTTAAACTGTTTAAAGCTTGAAGATATTAAAGTGTCAGAAAAACAAAAAGGGGTTGGCATTAAAAAATAAATAAATAAATGATGGGTAAAAGAAACAAAATAAGTGAAGTGATAAGAGTTGAAATGAGTGAAAAAAAGGATTGTGAGAGATACTGGAAACGTAAAACTGCCCTATAGCATTAGGCTATTGATCAAATTTATTTATTTACTATAACCAAGAAGAGTGTGTGGCTGGAAAATTTTCTATTGAATAGAGATAACTCCTAATATCCACAGCATGAAGAACAGTAGTGTGACAATAGGCTTTATACCATGAGAGACATTTAAAATATTGATAATTTTGCTGCAAAAAGTAGAGGCTGATAGCTGCCTAAGACGGTTAAAATATTGACATTCTTGTAGCGTAGACTAAGGTAGTTTCATTGAGGTAAAATAAGGATTGAAAATCATTGATTGGGTCAACTCTCATGGTATACGTTGGCAGGAAATAAAAATTGTAACAAAAGTGTTGTATGAATAAAACAGAAACTAAGAAATTGGCATGAAATTGTTAGTAAAAGTTGCAACTAAAAGTGTGAATGAGGCCTCTGTGTATCTGTGTGTGTGTGTGTGTGTGTGTGTGTGTGTGTGTGTGTGTGTGTGTGTGTGTGTGTGTGTGTGTGTGTGTGTGTGTGTGTGTATCAGTGTGTATGAGGGAACAAGTGGGCTGATACTGCAGTGAAAAAACAAGGGATGAAATCCTCAAAGAAACCAGTAAAACAAAATTAAGGATGAATAAAGTCCAGAGGACAAATATCAAGGTTGTAGTAAATGTAAACAATCATGAGGGAGACGTCCCTCAGTCAGCTGTTAGATAAAACAAAAGCTTGTTTAAATTCTTTGTTTTAAATTATGCACCTGAAAACAAAAGAAAACAAAATCTGGGAAACACTCTAAAGCTGAATTACATAGGAAAAGGAAACGCTTTCTGTTACTATCCGTCTGTGTGTGTATCTGAGTGTCTGTGTGTGTATCTGAGTGTCTGTGTGTGTGTATCTGAGTGTCTGTGTGTCTGTGTGTGTATCTGAGTGTCTGTGTGTCTGTCTGTATCTGAGTGTCTGTGTGTGTGTATCTGAGTGTCTGTGTGTCTGTCTGTGTGTGTATCTGAGTGTCTGTGTGTCTGTGTGTGTGTATCTGAGTGTCTGTGTGTCTGTCTGTATCTGAGTGTCTGTGTGTGTGTATCTGAGTGTCTGTGTGTCTGTGTGTATCTGAGCGTCTGTGTGTCTGTGTGTGTATCTGAGTGTCTGTGTGTCTGTCTGTGTGTGTATCTGAGTGTCTGTGTGTCTGTCTGTATCTGAGTGTCTGTGTGTCTGTCTGTATCTGAGCATCTGTGTGTCTGTGTGTGTATCTGAGTGTCTGTGTGTCTGTCTGTGTGTGTATCTGTGTCTGTGTGTGTATCTGAGTGTCTGTGTGTATCTGAGTGTCTGTGTGTCTGTCTGTATCTGAGTGTCTGTGTGTCTGTGTGTGTATCTGAGTGTCTGTGTGTCTGTCTGTGTGTGTATCTGAGTGTCTGTGTGTGTATCTGAGTGTCTGTGTGTGTGTGTGTATCTGAGTGTCTATGTGTGTGTATCTGAGTGTCTGTGTGTGTGTATCTGAGTGTCTGTGTGTGTGTGTATCTGAGTGTCTGTGTGTGTGTGTGTATCTGAGTGTCTATGTGTGTGTATCTGAGTGTCTGTGTGTGTGTGTATGTGTGTGTATCTGAGTGTGTGCGGCTCAGAGACAGGGAAAAAGGAAAAATGGTTGTAATGTTTAGCAGCTGGAGTGTGTTTGTGCGTGTACGTCTCTCTGAGCATTGTGGTGTGTGTGTGTGTGTCACTTACAGCATTGCTGTGTGTGTGACAGAGAGACAGCTTGTGTGCGTGTGAGTGAGAGACAAATGAGTTATGAGTACTATAAGTTGTTTTGTTTTTTCCTTTTTGCTTTTGTTTGTTTGTTTGTTTGTTTGTTTGTTTTTGGTATGGATGGTAGAGTTAGGGAGTGGGGGTCAAGAGCACTCAGGGTAAGGTTTACCCCTGATACAAAGTGAGTACTGCCTACCATTGAAGGACATAAAAGTGCAAAAATCTAAAAACGTTGCGTAGTTCTTTTGTTCCCCTGTTATATTTTATAACAGGGGATATTTTATTTCACCCCCATTTCTTTTTTTTTCTTTTCTTTTTCTTTTTGCACATTCTTAACAGTGGTTTGATAAATAATCTTGAATATGTTGGGAAAAATTTGGGGTGGGGATATATATGTGTGTGTGTGTGTGTCTAGATAAACATATGTATGTCTACATGCGTGTATATACATAAATATATAGAACAATGATCTCATTGATTGCAAGCATTGACATAAACCCCTTATAAACATTGCGAAGCAGATATATATAATTTTTCTTTACTTTTTATTTATTTAATTATTTCTTCTTGATTGTTTTATTTGACTTTATTTTAACTTTACTCTTTAAATTTTATTTCCTTTATTTTAAAGGGGAGCACACTCGTGGGTCCCTGACTCTATCAGATTAGAGACAATTAGTGGAGAAAAGTTAAACTTAATTGATTTTCCTAAAATAAAAGCCAATATAACAGACAAATGCCTTAATCATCACAAATTATGTTCAATTGTTATTATATTTTAAGAAAAAGTTTCCATGAGGAACACAGTTTTAGTGGAACCTTAAAAAGAAAAGCTAGAGGAAAAAATAAATATTTTGTGACAACAGCTGAATCAAAAGGAGGGAGCTGCTCTAAAACTTTATAATTTTATCAATTAAGTGAAAAAGCAAAGAACAGATCCAAATGTGGCTCCTTTCCAAAAACTCCCTATTGAATTGCCAAAGGCAATGTATTGTTGGATCCTTGGATGTTTTTCTTTATGTTTGCTTCTACCTTTAGTCTTTAGTGTTTTTGTTTTCATTTTATTCCACAGCTATAACACATGTACAAATGTGCAAATTTAAACTGTAAACTAAATCTGTGTTAAGTGTTGATTTCAGAGAATTAATTCTTTTTATTTTTTATCCAAATAGATTGAATTATTTCTAGAGCAGAAAATTTAGACTGAGTTAAACTAATCAAGAGATCTTTAATATGAAGCCACTGAATAATAGATCTTTCAAACATTCACTTCTGCTGTTAAATATGTCTCATGGCAAATTGTAGTGTGTAGATTTTAATTTGATAGTCTTTGAGTCAGGGTGTTATATTTAGTGGGTAAAATTAATAAATAAAGTCATGTTGAATAGTTAGACCTGATCAGACCACAGGCTCTATTCAAATTTAAATATTGACCCCAAAGGCCTGCAGTTCAGACTCAATTTTTCAAACTAAAGACAGCAGGAAAAATCAGTACAATACAACCAGACTAGTTTTCATAGATACCAGTAACTGCTCTTTGCTTATAAGGAAATGTGCCTTTTACAGGGAATGTTTTGCCTCGGACTGGAACACCTGTCCGTCACACTGTGGATGGGAACATCTCAGTGTGATGTCCTGTTATCTGAGTATAAATGGCATTAAAAGTCCCCGGTTTGCCAAACAGAGGACTGACGTGTGGAGGATGGGAGTCTTGGGAAAATGGGATGGTGTCTGAATTAGTCCAGGTTGGACAGGTTGATTAACCCTACAGAGACTGATTGGAAACCTTAGTGATAGAAGTGAACATCATTAACAGCAGAATAAAATAACATAGATGTTACTTGTGTGGTTTACTCAGTCTAAATACTATTTAACCATAGCGGTTCAATTCTCCAGAGCATTGTCACAATTAGTAGAGAACTCAAATAAATAAATAAATCCTGTATCTTTAATGATGGGAAAATGTTTCCTCTTTTCCTCTTTTCAGTCGCCCGGGAAAAGACAAAAAGCAAAAAGAGTCTGAAACTGTAATGACAGGATCAAATATTCAGCAAATAAATACTAATTGATGAAAATGTGATAATAAATATTTGTTTTATGTGATGTGCTTTAAACAGATGTATTCTGAGGTCATGTTTTATGATCTTGTGTCTCGTGCTTTAGTCCACTTGTTTGGCATTTTTGTTTGTTTGGTCTTACTTTATAGAAAAGGAGGTGATTTTAGGAAATAAGAGTGCTAATAATAATAATGCTTTAGAATGCTTTTCATATGCTTTTTCCATTCTTCACTGAAAAAGAGAGATGCTCTCTCCCTCTGTCTCTGTCTCTAACAAATGCGTGTATGTGTGTGTGTGTGTGTCTGTGATCTTGTTTAGTATAAACACTGATTACACAACTCAGAGGCTCACAGAAATATCATCTGAGAGCAACTCTGGCTTGTAGTGACTTATTGTGCTTTAAAATATATTATAATGTCATGTTGTTTGTTTTCATGTTGTTTTTAGTTTTAATCAATAGTTTATTAACCATAGGGGTGTTAAATTTTCACACCATGAATGATGTGAAAAATGGAGGGAGTTGTTAAGGTCAGCTCACAGCGCCCAGAGATTGTTTATGCTTAGATAACAGGCAGCATAAAAATGTTATGGTTAAACAGGAACACGGGCTCAGAGAGAGAGAGAGCGAGTCCCCACATGCATGTGTGTTTTTTTTCTGATTCTTTAATACATTAAATGTCTAATTTTTTTAATTAAAGTGTTTCAGGTGTCTTCCTTCATAAACAACCTGGTTACCTGTCATTGCCAAAACCAAAGTGTTGTTACAGTAAAGTCAGTGAACAAGTGTATGAAGGTTGATGGTGTGAATATGAACATCCTACGCCACACTGTTCTCAGTTTTTGTGGAACAGATGCCGCCGATGCCAAGGCTATGACAATAACTCGACCTTTTCTTCGAAACAGCCAACCTAAAAATGAGTGGGCAGAAGCCTCTCTTCATCTTCATCATCTTTGGTAAGAAAGAGTTTAACAAATTTGCTCAATAACACAAGGGCAAACATAGAAATCCTGACCTATTCAAGTCTGTAGTAGACAGGTTACATATTTCAGTCAACTATAGCTAAAAGCCTGAGCTCAGTGTGAAATCACAGGTTTCTCTCCTCTGCTCTCTGTTTCACTATTCATGTGTTTCTGTACTACTGTGTGTGTGGAGTGGCTAATATAGCAGAGATCAGACAAATGAAGTAAAGTCAATAATGCTGACAACAAACTTTGTTTTTAGCGCAAACAAAAAGATTCCAAACAAACATAAATTTCAGCGAGGAGGCTAGCTCTGTTAGCTTGTGCAATCTTTTGCAGTTGCAACCTTGACCAGCAAATAGAAAAAGTCAAGCTGACAGGAAAAGCACCAGCATTGTTATGACTGGGTACATGACCAGTGATTATACTTCATGGCCTGTTATTTGTCAAAGGTCTATTCAAACACATCAACTCTCCTTATTTGTCTGTAATTGGTAACAAATAATAACCTCGTCATTATTTAGACCACATGTTGGATAAATTCCAGAAGGTCACCAACATTCAAACCCATCTGAGATCCGAGTGTTCACAAAGTTGGGTGTCCACACCGCCCGGCTGGCTACCTGCCCACCTGTTGGGGTGACTGAGAGGTAAAAAGACACTCACATTAACATAATGCACCAGATTCTCCTGCTCGTTGACTTTGTAGGTCTTTATGCCGTACTCTTTGGCCAGGCGGAGGATGCGGTTCTGTGTTGGTCCGATGTATGCCCCGCCTAGATCAACCCACTTTGTCTCCTTATTCTGAAACCACACACACAAACACACACGCACGCACACACACACACACACACACACACACACACACACACACACACACACACACACACACACACACACACACACACACAAGCAGTGACAACAAGGAAAGAAATGTCACAAATATTGCTGAAAAGTCTTAATGATCTATTCTTGAGCTTCTAGACTGATATGACTAACATGAACGTCAAATTGTAACATTTTTGTCTTCTCATTACAAAGAACAGACACATCATCTAGAGTACCACAAGACTTTGTCCTGGGTCAACTTCTTAATTGTACTCAGCGTCCATTACAGTACTCATTTTCACTGTTGTGCTGACTGCATGGATCCCAGCTTGTATAGTTGACAGCTGATCAACTACATCCTTTGAGACCTGGAGTGGCATCAATTTATGGATGTATTAAAATTTCCTCAAGCTACAATATGACAAAAGAGCAATCACTGTTGTCGGTCCAAAATAACAATAGAGAAAAAAAACATGCATTCAAAATTTTAAACATATAGTTTGTTCTTCTTATGTTGAACTGCATTGTAAGTATGAAAATTACCATCTTATTTCTATAATAAACATTTCCCTGTGTCAACAGACTGTGTAATTTGGTCAGCATAATGTTTCTTTTAATCACCGGCGGTGCCAGTGTGGCTGCAGCTGTGGACACCCATCTCCCTGGATGGTTGTTCTGAACAAAATTTTATTATAGTATGAATGACATTATATGACTTGTTGTATGATGATCAATTTTGTTGTATGTATAATGACAATTAAGTTTATTCTATCTATCTATACTCACTGCTGCAAATACAATACAAGGGTCTGTACTGTAGGGTTTTTCCCTAAAAGCACCCTGAGGCGTCAGTTGTTGTGCTTATATAAATAAACCTGAACTGAACTGAAATGAATTGAAAAGGTTGTAAAAATGCTGCATAAATCAAATATTACTCTTACTGCCTGTTATAACACACATTACTAAAGCACAAAACAGTTGCATCTACAGCACTATTGGCACTCCTGGTCTTACCTGCACAGTGAAGGTACGACCACCGACCCGGTCCCTGGCTTCCAAGACTACAGGATCGAGCCCACTGGCTTTCAACAGCTTTGCTGCACTCAAACCTGCAGGAGGACAGAGACAGGAACAGGATGCAAACATAAGGATGCACTTCCTTTCTTCAATCATCTCTTTAGGATTTTCCCACAGGAACAGGGATTGTGGAGGTCTTTTAAATTTAATGACAGAATGGCTTCAAGCCGTGCTTTTCTTGAATGAAACATTTCGAAATGTTTTTGTGAGACTACGATTGCTTTAACTTACAGCCAGGTGAAGAGAATTATTTTAGAAAATCTGACTAGAAAGATGAAGATTCGAACTTCTTTGTGCATTTTTAAAGTGAATCTTTGCAACATTTTTATCTCCTTGTTACAAAGACACAGTTAAGATGCTGTTTTATCATATAAAGTTATTCCTGCACGCACTGTGTTCCTTTATGTGTTTACTCTGGATATTTTTTGGTAAACATGTTGGTCTTAAAAAGGATTACACAACAACTGCTTTTCAAATGCACGGTGGCGCAGTGGTTAGCACTGTTGCCTCACAGATAGAATACCATCTGGAAGGCCTGGGTTCGATTCCACCTTGGCCCAGGCCTCTCCTTCTCTCTGTGTGGAGTTTGCATGTTCTCCCCGTGCTTGCGTGGGTTTCCTCCGGGTACTCCGGTTTCCTCCCACATTCCAAAGACATGCACTTACTGGGGTTAGGTTAATTGGCTATTCTAAATTGCCCATAGGTGTGAATGTGAGTGTGAAAGGTTGTTCGTCTCTCTGTGTTGGCCCTGTGACAGGCTGGCGACCTGTTCAGGGTGTACCCTGCCTCTCGCCCTATGACAGCTGGGATAGGCTCCAGCCCCCCCCGCGACCCTGACCAGGCTAAGCGGAAGTGAATGGATGGATGGATGGATGGATGCTTTTCAAATGACCCATGAGCACTATGGGAAAGAATGGAGGGAGAGGGGGTGGGGGTTCCTCAACAAATCACAAACCAGCCAACCTGCTGATCATGTGAGGAAGAAGAGCTAACAAGAAGAGCACTGAGTACTCGCTGGCTCATCAACCACAGAGCCTAAAGCCGAAAAACAGTTTTTAATACACTGACTTCTGGCAATCTCAGTCATAACTTTAATTCAACAAGACATAACATAAACGAATCTAGGCATGGACACACACATGCAGAGAATTAAAGTATGGCTTAGAGGCACTGCACCACAGTGCTCCTAAACATACAGAATATTGTCAGGAAGCCATCCTTAAAGAAGGGAAACAGGGAGAAAAGGCAGAGGTACAGTATGTCACAGTACACAAGAAAATCAGTGGCAAGAGCTCTTATGGAGTGATCAACCTAAATTTGAAGTTTAGGTTCAAATCATTGTCGAGATTTCCAACAGTGAGTGTTTAAAGCTATATGCAAAAGTCCATCATGGAGTGACAGAGTTTTACCAGCGCTGCTGAGGATCTTGTCAAAATTGATGGAATTATGAACACAGAAAAGTACTTTCAGATTTTAGCCAACGTGCAATACAATTTGGAAAATGGCTGATTGGAAATGGCTCCATTTTTCAGCATGGCAATGATCCCAAACACACTGACAAAACACAGGAACAGGATCGGTCATGGATCGGCCTCCCCAGAGTCTGGACTTCAGCATTACTGAGGCAGTTTGGGGTCATCTCGACAGAAAACAGAACAAAAGGCAGCAAACATCCAAAGATGAGCTGTCCTTCAAGAAGCCTGGAGAAATGTTCCTGTAGACTATGACACTGGCTTATGAGCAAGCAGTTGGTGACGGTGGGGAGGAAGAACGATGAATGGCTGTTTTTTGATTGCGAGGGGCAGCCAATCAGAAGAAAGCAGGCCTTAAAGGGAGAGGGCCTACAATGGCTTGTTTCATTCTTGAGTATAAGCTAAATAAGGATTATGTTGAACTGTGAATCATGCAAAGCTACTCAAGTAAGAGTCTAATAAAACAAAATGTTGGAAAAGAGCATCACAGGGCCCCTTTAATGAAACAAAAAATGCCAATGCCAAAAATTACACAAAAGCCTGTGTTGCTGCACGTTACATTCAGGGCCTGCACATCACCAGACACTGATGAATGAGGAGCACAAAAGCAGAAAACAGCGCAGAGCAAAAAACGCCTCTGCTGTCAGCAGGCACCAACATCTGTGCAAATGTTTTTTCTGGCCTTTGCCCTAAATTCCCTTCCCGACTAATTCCTTTTTGGATCTCGGAAGGTTTACATTAGTTTAAGCAGAGTTTGTTCTGCATTACCCCGCGTCAGCCTTCCCTTCATGTACAAACACGCCCAGCCTGTCGGGCTTTGCAGAAAGCATTAGCCTCGATCAGGAGGAGGCTCACAAATCTTCTACCGTTAAATTGATGCTATTAACCTACCCTCGGCTCAAAAGGTCACTCTCTGTCTCGGAAAACAAAGAGTGTCTGTCTGCACCTCTTGTTTATGCCTACAGCAATCACTGCAGAAGTAGCTTCCAGTTGAAATATGGCTTTGATCAGAAAGCTTCTTTATCCTAATTGAGGCTTCACTTTTTTCTATTTGTTCACTTTAAAAACAAAACAAAACAAGCTTTAGTACAAATGCAACTAACAGATCAGCATGAAGTGATCATCACTTCAAAGGATGCCACCTGAGCTTTCCCCTGTTGTTTACCTCCATTCCCCCACCACGAAACAAAGACGAGGGACTGAAAAACGCACACGCTCAGACCGAGCGACTTCAGCCGAGAGAGGCCGAGAGGGAGATTTAAGCACAAGGGAAAATATCCAGGAATCAAATCAGCCAGAAACCAAAACACATCTTTTCACGTTTTTCTTTTACTACTGCTTTATGTATTTGCTCTTTCTCTGATCTTTATGCAGACAAAGATTTTTGTGGTTGTGTGTCTTTTTGCACCTTTACCAAGTGAATGGGACGGGAGCACAAAGGTCAAAGGTCACTGAAACGTCACAAAAAGCTTTTTTTTTTGGCCATTATGCAAGAAACCATCAGCTAATTATGAACACATTCCACACGAATATTTAGCAGGAGTTATGTTAAAGAGTTATGTTTTACATTCAAAAGGACAAAGGTCAGGTCTAGAAATGATGTAAACTGCAGCCCGGCACATCCTCACATATGGCCACATAATGCAATTAACCTATTTATTGCCAATTGCTTATTATCAGGAAAGGACCTTTAAATGGCTATTATGAGCAGCAGGAATGATTGCAGCAAGCAAAGGGCTGTTTCAGAGACTGTTTGGGCGCAGGGCTGATACCGTTTCATTAATTTTTAAATAGTTTGTAATGAAGCCGTGAAAATATGCCAGAGGGGATTACAAATGGAGTCAGGCAGTGTGGCGGAAATCATGAAGAATTAAAAGACTCTGAGCCAGATTTCCCATCCTGTTAAGAGGCTTTCTGCACCAGAAGACAAGCTTGATATTTATCAAACAGATGTACTGTAGCCACCCTGAAGTGCAATCGTCCTGACATGTGACGCACAGCTGGTGTCAGTTCAGCGATGCTTCTTCCTCCTTTGTGCAGATGGAGGGACCAGACAAGAGAGGGGAGGAGATTTGAAGTATTATATTAGAGCTCACACAGTGGGACATGGGGTGCATTTCATTATGTTAACTTGTCTCACAATTACGTCTCTTTCTTGTGTCTTAGCGAAGATGTGCAGGAGACACGTGAGAACAAGAAACGAGGACACAAATATGGCAAATGAGGAATCCTTGCCTCCATAGTATTAGTCTGAAGGGATGTCACTTTGTTATGGTAAATGACAAGAAGTGTTAAGAATGTGTGTGTGTGTGTGTGTGTGGATTGTAAAACAAATAAATAAAAATAATACTACAAACTGGCTTTGAGTGATGCTTCCTTCGCTCTTGGCTCCTCCAGAAACATTTCTCTGTCCTTGTCTCCTTGAGGTGTATTTAAGGAATCCTTCAGGACGGTGCAGGAATGATGAATGATTTTGGGGCTTACTGGAAAAGAGTGTGCGAGGAAGCTTACGCTACACTAATGAAAAGTCTGCGGCTGCTACATTAACATATGTCCATGTTAAGTGTATGTATAACATACATTAGCAGAGCATATGGACAGACAAAATGATTTGAAGCTATAACGCTGTGTGAATTTATTCCTGTGCAGCTCATTCTCGTGCAGTAGGACTCGTCTGCCCATCTCTGTCCGAATGGTTTTTTTCTTCTTTTTCTCTCCCAGTATTCCCTTCTCTGTTTCCCCCGCTGATTTCCCACCACTGCTTTTCTCCTCTCCACCACAGCACCTTAGGGCTCTGGTTGACCCAATTGTTTGGTGTTTCTGAGACATTTGAAAGAGGACACAGTTGGACATAAGTTTTAAGGACACTTTTATTTGTAGGTTCGGACTGGATTTGATAGTGTGAAGTAAGTTTCCAGAGCTTTCTGTGCAGCTATGCACAGACATGCACGCACGCACGCACGCACACATGCTTCTGTTCATCCTCCCCCCTCTCGTCCTCTGTGATGGAAAAAGAGACAGGGGCAGACACAGTTTCCCTGACAACAGTAATTGTTAAGATGTGGCCACTTGGCAGGAACAAACTGTATTTGTATACAGTGTGTGCGCCTCTGTGTGTGTGTGTGTGTGTGTGTGTATGAAGATACTATGAAGATACTCCTCCTCTCCCACGGTTTCTGAACTAAAGCCTTTTCAGTGTAATTCAACATGAATACACACCCGTTCCCATAAATCTCTCAGACCCTCAAACACAGATCTACAGTAAATAAAACAGACAAATCTGGGTGGTACAGAAAACTGCCATAAAGTCAAGCTCAGCCACAATCCCTGCAGATCAGCTGATCTCAGTGTCAGGTGACACCCTTCCACACATCCAATTTGCTGCACAACTGCAAGCCCATTTGCAACCCAGTTCTACCCCATGAAAGAAAATGCCTGTCTGGCTGGCTGTGATTTGGTAGACACGCAGCCTGCTCTGTGCATGATCTGATGCTAGATAGGAAAATATTTATTTGTGTTTGTTTAATATTAATTATGTTGACATAGACACGAGTTTCTCTCTGGCATAATAATGTTCCCTACATGACAAACAAAATCGGGGTGTGAGTTATGAGCAGGAACATTTGTGTCTGTGTGAACTGGGCAGCTGCAGCTGTTTGATTAATTATCTGAATGAATGAAATAATCTGGCTGAGAAAGACGATTTTTTTTTTTTTTTTTTTTAGAACTAATATGATTCCTGTGCCATAATAGCTGTTCTACCTAGACTACAGTAAATGTAATCTTCAACACATGACATCCTGTTTATCAGTAATGGGTATTTTCTTGTCTGCATCGAGCGTGCAGCTGTGACTCTTGTGAATGTTTCAAAACTGCAGTCCTTTTGGCCATTTCCTGTTTGTGCCTTTATCTCTTCTCTGCCGCTCTCTGTTTTCTATCATCTGACTTTCCTTCATTCCACCTCTGGCTTACTACCTGCCATTTGTCTTTTCACTTCTATTCTAATTGCTCTTGCTGTGTTTCCCCCTGCAGTGTTTCCTCGTTTAAATCGGCCCAATCGCATCAGCAGCCTCGTTTTACAGCAGATGAGAGCTGACAGACATTCAGAATCTACCTGAAATGGTCTCTGGGTCTTGGACCCAAAGTTTTGAGTTCTGGGAATGTTTATGTTTTCTCTAGTTTTGTATTTTTGATTATCTTTGGATTATGGTTCTGTATTCTGGTTTCTGTTATTTCCTAGTGTTTACATCTTATGTTTATTTCCTTATATCTCATATGTGTTCATATGTGGCTCCTCGATTGCTTTAGTTGGTGATAGGTTGTTAAATTTTTTCCATTTTGTTCCTCCAATCTTGTCTCCGTGTTTGTTTGTCTTCTGTCTTTGTGTCAAGTTCGTATGTTTGAGTCTTGGTCTCAGTGTTAGTTATTTCCTGTTTTATTTTGATGGTCTCTTGTCACTCGTTTTTTGTATTTCGTTCTACTTACTTCGTCTCATCATCTGTGATTAGTTTCAGCGGTCCTTCCACCTGTTTCATCTTCCCTCGTTATCTGGTGTGTATTTAATGTCTCAGTCTCCTCTTGTCCTTTGTCGCGCACTCCCTCGTGGACATGTGCTTCCTTGTTCCACGATTCCCTGTTCACTACCCAAAGCTCATGACCACAGGTGAGGGTTAGGTATGTAGTTTGCCCGGTAAATCGACAGCTTTGCTTTCACGCTCAGCTCACTCTTCACCACAACAGACGCTGCAGCCCCATCTGTCTGTCGGTCTCCCGCTCCCACCAACTCTCACTCATGAACAAGACCCCAAGATACTTAAACTCCTACACGTGGAGCAGCAACTTGTCTCGTGGACCTTTTCCAGGCTGAGGTCCATGGCCTCAAACTTAGAGGTGGTAATTCTGATACCTGCCACTTCACACTCGGTGCGTTTCATCAAATTGGGTGTTGAGAATTATATAATGCTACTGGTATTGATATTGACTGCTAAATTTCTGGTATTGTGACCTTATCATAGCAATTTTACAAGTGTTGAATACAAAACAGCTAGCAGAAGTCCCAGCTAGCCTGGACAGAGACAGACTAGCTGCAACCAGATTTCTCATTTGCAACGTCCGCTCCAAAAGTGAGTAACGCCAAACAGGCAGCTATTTGCCTGCTAGGCTTCACCACAGTTAACTGAATTCCCTAAGCATGGTCCACTCGACCATGTTTGTGTTGTTGGTGCTTTTTGGAGCATTTGTAATGCAATTATCTGACAGATAATATGACCTGCTGTTATATTTTTAGCAAAAAGAGGACCCAAATGCCAAACAGAGTAAAACAAATGCTATTTTGATTAACTTAGGGAGAGTGAACAAAGAACACAGCACACTACTGGGAAGAGCCTGAGAAATACTAGCAAAGAGTTCCTGGGAAAAACACAGAAGAGAGACTAAAATAATCTGACAAAAATAAAGGTGAAGCCGAGACAGCAGAATCACACTCTAACTCTACCAAATATTGCTCTACTTCACGGGCCTCTGCTCCGATTTTTGCTATGAGTGAATTTCTATTATTACTTTTTTTATATGCTAGCAATAATTAGCAGGCATCTGTTCCTGTGGGTGTTTTGTGCTAACCAAGTTAGCCACAGTTAGCTGATAACTCACCAGAACATCAAAATATGAACACTACTGGCTCTAAAGAATAATATGGCAATGGCAAAAAAATGCTAAACTGGAGGCTTTAAAACAGAAGAAGTCCATAAACATGTGGGTGATGTCACTGAGGCTACAGCCATCTTTTATGAACAGTCTATAGCTTTCTGTTTGTTTCCAGCCTGTATGCTAAATTAAGCAAACCAGCAATTGGCCGCATCTTATAATTTCACAGATGAAAGTGTTATTCCTCTCACGCTTGGAGTTAATGCAATTACTTCATCTTTTATACATGAGTGATGTAATTATTTTTAAAGGGATAAATATGCGAGCATATTTAATGTTCTGTCAATTTTTTTTAACAGTTTTTATATTCTTAAGCCCCAAGCTGACTTCTAAGACCTGACAATGTACATAAAGCGTGATGTTGATGAACATATACTTCTGAGAGTCAGTGTGTGTGTGTGTGTGTGTGTGTGTGTATCAGTGCGTCTGCGTCTAGACGACGTGTTCTTTTCACAGGAACACAGACACAAATAAAAAAATCAATCAGTCTCTGAGTGACAAGTGAGACACTTGAATCAGAGCCCTATAAGGCTACATATTGATCTGCAGGGGGGAGACATTTACAAGACATGCCGCAATTACATTTTCTCAATCTCATGTTCTCAGCACGCAGACACTGATCAGGTGTTTATGGGCACCAAACTGAGGAGCAATACTGACACGCAATTACACAGAAGCTTGAAATTCAGACAGGAGTAATATTAGAGAATATAGCTTTTAATGTTTTTCACTTAACGCTGCACTCTGAAAATGGTGGCAGGTGACTATTGGAAACTGATTATTAATATTATTGGAAATGTATAACTTTTTTTTTCTTAATGGTGTTTCATTTCATTCAAAAGGGAATTTTTTTCATTTATTCTATATTCATTACACAAAGTTAAATATTTCAAGCCTTTTTCAGTTTTAATTTTGATGAAACTCCTCACGAACGGCTTCAGGAACACAACAAAGAGCCTCAAGCCAGTAGACTACCCATATCTTGATCTGATTAAGCATGATCCATATCACTGATCAGATTCGTGAAGGCCCCACCCACAGGACCTAAAGGATACACTGCCAGTGTCAGATATGAAAAGATACCCCGAGAGGTCTAATGTCCATGTCCTGACTGGTTTATTAGGCAGGTGGTCTTAATTTTATGTCTCATTGCTGTAAAGGTTAGAGCCGGTTTAATATGCTCTGAAAGTTTGTTGCAGCTCTTTAGTGTGCAGTAACTGAAACAGCCTTCTCCATGTTTAGTTTCCACTCTGGGACCAGTAATCAGCCCGCTACTTGAGCAATTCCAGGAAATGACTGCTATCAGCCAAGAAACAGTCTGGAACATAACCCACCATAAATCAGCAAATGTTTAATTCTTCTGCTTTATATGGACTAAACAACCGAGATATGATATGTAAGTAACTGAGCTTTACAGCTGCTGCTGCTGCTTTTCCATGTTTGCAGTCCTCATTCTACGCTGAGTTAACCGGCTGGTAGGCAATGTTGTAGTTGTATAGACATGGTATCAGTTTCCCATGTGATTCTATGTATAACACCTTCCTTAAAGGGCAGCACCATCACCAGTGGTAGTAAATCAATTGCAAATTGTATTCATTCAATCATCAAAGACACTCTCAGTCAGGGTATGGCCAAAAGATGGAAAATGGGAACATTTCCACCCCCTAAATCCTTCATTTAAAATATATCACAGACAGAGAAAGAGGGCCCTCCAGGTGTGCAAACATCAATCAGCTGAACGCACTTTTCACACAATCATTGTCAGCATTTCTAAACATTAACACAGCTGAGATTTCTCATGACTTTCGCTGTCACACACGAGGCAAACACAGCGGCGCAGGCATGCAGAAAATCACTAATTACATGCTGTCCATCAAATGACTGAATCAGGCAGCACACACACAACAGGTTCTCTTGTTTGCACAGCTGGACAGAGAAAGTGGTTATCTAGGCTTGAAGCCACATTGATACAGAATTGCAAGAGAAGGTGAGGATTTATTCACATATGGAGCATTCAGAACACAGCAGGTGCACTGAGTCCTTGAACGGTATTTATGAGATTGAAAGCACGTTTCAGTTTAGTTAAATTCAGTTTTATTCGCATAGCAAGAATTCACAACAACAGTTGCCTCGAGGCGATTTATACTGTAGGTTAAAAAACCTATAATATTAGAGGGAAAACCCAACAATCAGACAATCCCCTATGAGCAGGTACTTGGTGACAGTGGGAAGGAAAAACTCCCCTTTAACAGGAAGAAACCTCCAGCAGGAGCAGGCTGAGGGAGGGGCAGTCATCTACTGTGAGAGAGGGCCATTATAACACTATTGGAGAGAGCCAGAGTTTAATAATGCTAATGCTGGTTTAACCCAATAAATGCAATAGTGGTGCACTGAAGAAGAAGCACACGGGAAGCCAACAGCCTAAGCCTATTGATGCTGTTACAGGATGGTTCAGGGTCAGCTGATCCATAACACCGAAGTTACACAATCATGCTGCTTTTGTGATTTTGTAAGAAAACAGGACAAAAAGAAAGAACGTCGCAGTTCTGTGCTACTTTGAGATATTGTTGTTATTTTTCAGTTTACTGTCTACTCTGACTGAAGTGCACCTTGCTGCATTAGTAATAACACTGTAACATTATGAAATGATGAATTTTAGTCACCTCTGGGTAAATTTACATTTGGTACTTTGAGTTTTCCTGCTAAAAGTTCACTTCTTCTTCTTAAATAAAATTCTACCTGCAATTAAGCATTTACCTTTTTCCGTCATTGGTTTTGTTTATGTAAGCTTTGAATTTAGAGGTCGAATTTCAGCTCATGTCCGTGTGTGTGTGTGTGTGTGTGTCACTTATATCCTTGGGAAACATGCTGTCCTTAGCTGTCACCAAGATTGCTTTATGAGAATAATGCAACTTGTCAGGCTCACTGGGACTATCATAAATCCAAACCAATCGTTTACACTCACCTGACTGACATTCACCATCACCAGTCTTAATCTTACCTGTAACACAGGAACCACTTTCTAAAATCCTTCACCTAACCTAAACTGTAACTGGTAATTTGTTTGACTGCTTGGTGCAGTGCAATGGAAACTTTTCATCTCCCAACTGGCAAACTGACCACATCAGCCGTGTGGTGGTCCTCAGAATCATTCAGCCATCTTACCAGACAGCCTCTTGTCTTGTGGTCAGACAGACTCCAGCTACACTATTGCGGACAGCAAGGTGCCAAATGCAGTCCTTGGACTGTTTGGGAGATCATTGCAATCAGAGCAGCAGGAGAACTGGTTCATGTGGTGCAACGCACAGAGGGACTTAGACTCTGTTTGCAGGATGAAGGACTCACTTTATTTATTATCACAAATTTTATGTAGTATTAAGTGACTCGTTTAAGAAAGCAGAGGTGTTTCTCTGCCCAAACCTAGATAGAAACATGCAGTTTCTATCTAGGAAATTCCAACTGGATTATTAAAAAAAAAAGTCTTTGCCTGAAACAGTACATTTTATCTGTAAGTGCAGTTCTGTAAATTCTGCTCATCTTGTAATTTTACAGTGATTTAACTTTACAGCCAGCTTCTCTGGGTAAAGGTCCGTGATGACTAGAAGTCCAGAAGCGTTTATAGGCCCTCAACCCACAAAGTGCAGCCAGGCTTTCTAAATCATCTACTGCGCAGTTTAATGGGGAAAAGCACGCTGCACTGTGTGATGATTTTAAGTCAGCTTGGGAAAAACAGGCCCTGTGAACCACTTACTTTTGCACTGTCTGTTTTACCACTTCTCTCCTGTTTCCAATTTCACAACTACCTCAAGTTCCCCATTCAAGCTCTACTCCCTTTCTCTCTTCCCTAATCCTCACATACTCTCATTTGCTTTCTGGGTTTTTCCCAGTTTGGCTCATTACATTTCTCACATTCACAGCTGCTCAGGGAAAACATGAGGAAGTGGTTTCATCCTTCTCTTCCCAGTTATTTCTGCTTATCTGACCCTCCTCCTCCCTTCCTCTTCCTCGGCATCCTCTCGGTTTGATAACAGGCTGTCACAAGCATTTAATGTTTGCTCAGAAAGTGTTGGCCTGCCCCTTGAGGGCCGTGGACCTGGTGGCTGGCTGGCTGGCTGGCTGGCTGGCAGGCAGGAAAAAGACAATTGCATTTGCAAGCAAACAAGAGAGACTGCACGTCATATTAGAGAGGTGCTAAAGGGGAGAAAGGAGCACTCCCTCTTCCCCATGTTTCATCTGTGCTTTGATTGGACAGTGATTGTTATATGTGGAGCTCATTGTAAGCCAGTAAAGGGCAGCGGTACAAACAAATGGTGTAATTACGAGAACCTAATGCGGGACAGGGGAGCGGATGGCAGCCAGCAGGAGCTCCTGGTGCTGTTACATTTTCTCTGTAGCATTTGTTTTGCCCGTTTGACTGGTATTTGAACTGACATTGACCTAAATTCTTCGGTGTCTGACAGCAGACGTGCAGACATGCAGGCTTGCACGCAGTCGATAGAACTGTCAGACTAACAGAGAGAGGGGCAGCGGTCAGGCACTGGGAACAGAAAGGACACAGATTCGCTCACTATCAGGAAAAACAACTTCAGTCAACACAACAACGCGACAGGTGTTTGAATCCTCCTCCTCAAGTCTGCACCTAAAAGGCTGCACAAGCGCATGTATGAAAGTTGTCTAGCTGCAGCAAAAGAGCCAGAAACAGCAGGGATTCAAAGCAGTCACGTTCCCCCACATACAGCATGACAACCAGCATCTCTGATTCAGATCTCATTATTTATGATCAGACCTACTGAAATAAAATGATTTAAATCAACAAGAAATCAAGACATGTGGCTGTCATGCTGTATGTGTGGAGTTTTCTGTAACTGACAGTGTGACAGTGTTCAAATACAGTCTGTAATGCACACCAAAAAAAAAAAAAAAGGAGACTGTCAGAGGAATGTAAGACTCTGATCTGAAACAATGCACACTGATATTTACTGCTACCAATACTTTTATTATATTATTACACTATTTATATTGTTATAACATGTTTTAACTTCTGTTTTGCTGCCAAGCTTTTTGCCAAGTTGTTCCAGGGTAACAAAAGAATCTTAATTAAGTGAAAAGACATCCTGTTTTGAAGTCTTTCAACTCAGTGAAAGATAAATATCACTATATCACAAATATAGCCAGCCATCATTAATACTGTTGTACAGTCACACTGGAGGCCGCGGCACAAAATGATTGTGACCGTGTGCAGTGAACCTGCGATCTTGCCTTTGAAATAACTTAAAGACAGGGCACAGGTCTGCAACCACGCACAGTCAGTTGCGGTCTTCAAAACATCAAGATGGCGATAAAACGGCAACAAGACGGAGAGAGTCTGCTATCAGTGTGCCACTGAATGGTTCAAGCTGGCAATTACTGGCAATCTGTTTGTGATAATACAGCGATTAACTGTGAGAAATCAGGAAAAAATATCACAAATCTGTTGCCGTCTACATGCAAAGAAATTTATATTAAACAGAAATTTACATTAACTACTTAAATAAAGAGTCCAGCCAGAACAGAATAGGTTTGAAACAAAAATTCCTCCACAAACAGTGACATAGTTGCTGCATGACAGCAATTAAACTGCAAATAAAACACAGGCACTCAGCAATCTTGCTTTTATATATGAATATGACCAGAAAACAACCAGCTGGCAACCAGATGTGTTGAGTTCACTGTTGCAAAGAGAGTGTCGGTGCAGAATGGCTCAGACTGACTGCAGTGTGTTGGCGATCTGTCTGCATTTAGAAATTAGAAGGCAACTATGTGCAGACCTTTGCAAATCTGTCTGAGAGCGAGTGCAGTCAGTCAAAGTTGGACTGCGACTGGAAACAAGGTGGCCTCCCACCAGGCGACCTGCGCACTCACCTTTGAAGGCGGTCACCTTAAAGTTGAGGGTGTTACACACTCAACCTCTGGGTGACCAGGTGGTCACCTCAACTTCTAGACTACTTGCTATCAGTGTCTGACAGCAAAAAATTCAACCAGGAAACCACCGATTTTTTTTCCTAGTTGCAAGGAAGCTGCTAGTGTTTAAAGTCTTTGATCTCTTCACCAGCCCAGCTTGGAACCATTTAGCCAGACACACCAGATAAACACTACACACATACACAAATAACATCGTAATTGCTGAAATGTCGATATCACTGTGGCCAGTATCAGCCAGTACCGATATTCAGCAGATATATCAGCACATCCCTACAAAATAACACTATCTACAAACATTTGCATTCCAGGTATAAGAAATTCCTTTCTTCATAGGAAATACTGTAGTACCTAACAGGACAGTCTGCTTTCTAAGGAAGCTGCAGAGCCTTTGATACCAGAGGAAGGCATTTCA
Source organism: Archocentrus centrarchus (assembly GCF_007364275.1). Taxonomy (NCBI): domain Eukaryota; kingdom Metazoa; phylum Chordata; class Actinopteri; order Cichliformes; family Cichlidae; genus Archocentrus; species Archocentrus centrarchus. The sequence goes on from NC_044366.1 coordinate 33,296,850, forward strand.
CTCTCCTCCTCCTCCTTATTATTATTATTACTGAGGAGAAAGACAACTTAATAATCAATTCGCACTTGAAATGCAACTGTGCAACATTACACCAATTGCTGCGTCAAATGCAATGTCTGTAAGCCAAAGATCGAATCATTTATTCCGCATCCTCAGCATCACAGCTCGCCTCTGTCTGCCTCACAGACCAAATAAGAACCAGCTTTTATGAGACGCATATTTATAATGAAACAACTCCGGCTAAGTCACATGTCAGCCTTATGGATGAGACTTAGCCCCCCCAGACCCGGTTCCTCTTGCGTAATACAAAGTATACACTGGCTGATTAGCTGTTACTCAACTTGCACTGCTGCTGCGGTGATGCAGCGGTGGCTGTGCGGGGGGAGGCAGCCTCACGGAAGGAGAAAAACACCACCGAATAAAAAGTCTCCATCATTCTCAGCTGAAGACACGATCAGCTGTGGATAGAGGCCGAGCCACTTCTTGTTAAACATTAACACGGGCGGTTCTTGTGCAACAGTTGTCTAGTTTTCTTACACAAAGCGCATCTGACCGCTGCAGGCGCTGCGCCGCGGCTTGGATTTCTGATCAGCGTATTTACGCAGCTTGTCCGCGCAGCCTGCACAGCAAACTAAAGTTTTCTGTTGTCGCGCCTACCTGATATGCCCGCACCGACCACTATAACATCGTAGGTGTTGCTGGGTGCAGTCATGTTGATGTCTGGTGTGTGTCTTTGCCCGCTCGGCTGTGTCCGCTCGCAGCTGAACGCAGGGTGCGCGGCGGAGAGCATCTGTATTAAAAGCGCCGGGCAGGCCCACTGCCTGCAGACTCCGCCCACCGATAGTAAAGCAGCGTACTGCGCTGTGGGTGTGGAGGACAGCCAGGGAAAAACATTTTCTGGAATGAAAAAAGCAAACAATTACTATATTTCTGATCAGCATGAACACCATCACCCCACAAATCCCCTATCAATGTGAAAAAGCTGATTATTCGATTAAAATTCGTTGTAAAATCTGTGTAATTCATTCTTCATCTTTTTTCTTTCATCTTTTTCTTCACCTACTTTTATTTATTTCCATGCATTTGTTTTTCCTTGCAAAATCCCTGAATTTGTTTTACTTACAGAGCTCTTTGCTTCTTCATTTTGGCTCTTTAAACATGCTTATATTTTACCTCCTGTTATCATTTTTTTTAAAGGGGGGCGGGGGGCGATTAGGAAGTCTCATGGCCTGCAGAGAAAATACTTTGAACCTTTTTATGCATTTGCAGCAGTTACATAAACACAGACGCCTCTGCTGATGGTGGTGCCATAATTTTCTGACCAAAGGTCTTCTTCTTATCAGCAGAGCATTATACTAAAGGACGCAACTTTATTCATGTCTCAGTAGACTGGGTTTCCAAGTTTAACAGTCTTCTTAATTCACACAAAGCTAGAGAGAGGCTGAGGTGCATCCAAAGAAAGCACAGCTTTATACTTGCTATGACAACTTCCATCTGTCCTTGAAAAAAATTACCAGAATCACGACTGAATGGTAAATGGACTAGTTCTTATATAGCACTTTTCTACTCTGTCTGAGCACTCATACAACATGTTTACATTTACCCATTCACACAAGCACTTCCATGATTAACTAAGCACTTTTTATTATCTAACATTCACACTCCAACACTTGCATCAGAGAGCAACTTGAGGTTAAGTATCTTACCCAAGGATACATCGGCGTGCAGCATGGAGTAGCCAGGAATTGAACCGCTGACCTTACGATCAGTAGGTGACCTGCGCTATCTCCTGAGCTACAGCCACCCCAGAATGGAAACACTCCTTTCTGTTCATCCCTCTAAGCACAGCTCCTCATCGAGGGCATTGCTGTCCCCTTATGTCCCCAGCCCTCACGCAAATATATAAAAAGATGGAGGGTTACACATGAAATACGATGGATTAAATCATATAGTAAATCATAAAAGTAAATCAAGTTATACCGCTTCTTTATCAAGAAGCATCCTTCCACATAACTGATATGTGATCAAACCTCATGCACATGTGGTCATAACAGTTTTCAGTTTGAATGGAGTCTACTTTCTAACACTGAAAGGTTTTGCATAGATCATGTGTTTACAGCATGCAGCCGCTCAGTGGCTTCATGCTGTATTCTTTAGTTTCTGTTGCCCTCTTGTGTTTGGTTGGTTACAACTAACAAGAACTGATCTCTGCACACACTGTGTGGAGTGCACACAGCCACATCATGGATGTGGCTGTTACAAGGAGCTGTGGTATCATTTCAACAACAGTGACACATTGAAGTATCTACAGGGGCCGTTTGGGACGTATCTCTGTGATGTTTTGGCTAAAATTGAGTTTTTCATGTGGATAAACTTGAAAATGAAATGAAACGGCCCGAACGAATCGATCGATCATCGGTGGATGGTTGAGATACAGAGAAAGCTGTTGCTAAGCAGGCGAGCCTCAAAGAACTCTGGTTCTTTGGGTCGGTTCTTTGGGGGTTCCTTGAGGAACCTTTAATAGCTCAATTTCAAGAAAAGGTTACTGGAGGAAATTCTAATAACTCAGAACAGATTCCTACGCTGTCTCTCCCTATGCTGACTTCTATGCAAATCAGTATTGAACAGGTCGGTGTGCCCTTAAAGGTCATAAAATTTATACTAGCTATATCTCCACTAACTGCAGGACACTGGAGGACAGTTTGCAGAATTGTATTGACAAGTGTTTTGAACGAATCATCATGGATAAACCAGACAAGATGCCGACTCCCTCCAGCAACAAAGGAGCCCCGTCCACCAAGAGGAGCCCCCCCTGAAGACTCCCCAGACACGGCCTCTCCACATACCAGTGACATGGTGGATATTTTGGAGTCCATAAACAAGAAACTGTCCAGCTTTAACGCGTGCCTTTCCATCCTGGAAATCCTAAACAAAGAGTTTCAGGCTCTCTGTGAGTCTGTGAAGTTCAGTCAGCAGCAGGTGGAAACACTCACTGCAGAAAGTGCCATCCTCAGGGAGTCAGTGAAATCCCCCACTGGGCTCTCAGAAGAAAATTTAAAAATATCAAAGAAACCGTCATCCAGAACATCTGCACACACACTCTCCTCTCCACGGTTCCCTCACATGTACTCAGCCTGCTACACCTCCAAAGACGTGTGGCCATATTAAATAACAGGAAGATAAACTTCACCATTAGCAACACTACATTAGATAAAAACACCTGTATATAGATTTATGTATCGCTAGCATATACTGACCAAATGTTGATGACCCCTCCTTTTTTCATACCTTCTTCACTTCATTCTCTGATCACCAGATATAAACAGGCTCAGTACAGCAGTGAGTCAAAGGAACTGGCAGTCTGCAGACAATACCTGAAGGATTTTGGTCTTTGCGATGCTTGCCGTTCACATCGCCCCGCTCTCAGGGTTTACACTTTTTTTCTCACCAGTACACCATTCACACTCTCGCTTAGATTACTTTTTAGTTAGCAGCTCCATGATGATGGATATCACAGACACTCAGATTCATCCTATCACGATCAGTGATCATGCACCGGTGTCTCTCGCTGTCTCTTACACAGAAAAGAGTCACACCACCAATTAGGAACTAACTACTAAATCATTACTTAAAGAACAAGATTTCATTAATTATTTCAGAAAGGATTGGGGAACGTATTTAAATGGACTAGTTCTTATATAGCACTTTTCTACTCTGTCTGAGCACTCAAAGCGCTTATACAACAACGAAGCGCTTATTGTTATTTAGAAAACAATGATCTGCCAGGAATATCACCATGTGTTCTTTGGGAAGCAGGAAAGGCAGTAATGTGGGCCAGAATAATATCTTACTGCTCATATAAGAAAAATAAAGAAAAAAACACTTGTGTCACAATTAGAACAAAAAATTAAATCTTTAGAAACTGCCTATGCTGCTTCACCACAAGAACATATAATTAGCAACCTGAGAAAACCGAAGTTGGTATTATATGAAATAACTGATAACTGTTGCAGAGGCTGTGTTTGGAAAGCTTTGAACATGGAAATAAATCTGGAAAATTCCTGGCTATCCAGTTAAAACTAAATAAAGAAAAAAAAACAGCTATTTATTCTATCAAAGATTCAACTGGGAACATTATTCATGACCCACAACAAATAAATAAATGTTTCAAAAACTTATATGAAGCCTTATGCTCATCACAGATTAATCCATCTGATGCTGAAATTGAAGAATTTCTTAACAATATGAATCTACCAAAACGAAATGATGAACAGGTTGCGGTTCTGGATTCACCTCTTTCATTGTCTGAATTTCATGAAGCCCTGCAGTATCTCCCAGATAGACCCCACACTCCCATCCAGCCACCGCCAAATCTCTCTCATAAATATAGACCTTAAAATAATAAGTCCTTGCCAGAAGATTAGAAAAAAAATCACTCCATGCATTATACATCCTGACCAAACAGGTTTTATCAAGGGTCAACACTCAGCCGAATAATACACGCAGACTAATAAATGTAATAGGTTACCAGGCAGGGCTGCCCACTCTCTCCCTCACTTTTTGTCATCTTCATTGAGCCACTGGCAGCAACAGTCCGACAAAATGCAAATCTTAAAGGAATTCAACCAGAAAATACAGACCATAAGATGAGCTTATATGCTGATGATGTGTTACTTTTCCTCACAAGCTTCTCTTCTCACACTTATAAGTTCTCAGCTATATCAGAATGAGTAAATCAACAGTTTTGCCTCTGAATTAAAATTTTCACAACACCACCACCACCCCACTATGGTCAGGCAACATTACATGCATTAGATACATAGGTATAAATTTTTCTACCAGCCTGACAGACCTGGTGCAGTTGAATCATATTCCTCTACTAAAAACAATAGAGGATGTTGGAACTCTCTACCTATATCACTCACGAGGAGAGTTCCCACAGTTAAAATGATTCTGCCTAAAATCAATCATCTATTCTCTCTGATCCCTAACAAACCTTCTGTTCTTTGGTTTAGGTCACTGGACACAAAGATTTAAAAGTTTTTATGGAAAAACAAAAGATCGAGAATAAGTTTAAAAACTCTACAAAAGCCAAAACTTCCAAACTGTTATCACTACTTCTTAGCCAGTAGATTGCAGCATGTTTCAAAATGGACCAAATCGAGCTTGTTAGACAGTCAGTGGCTGGACTTAGAACAGGCACTCTGTGGAAAGATAAAAAAAAAACTCAGATCTGCCTTTCATTAGCTTCACTATTAAACATCATAATTGCTTTAAAAGCCTTAACATAAACACCTCTCTGACAGCCTGGTGGGAACTTTTAAAAATAACTAAGTCTGTAAAGTGACACCCATTTAGAATAATCCAGATACCTGCCAGAAAAAGAAAGTACTAAATTTTCCAGCATGGCAAGAAGAAGGGACAAAGAATCTAGAACATGTTATTCAAGATACAACCTTTATTTTTTATTTCCAAGAACATATTTCTAAATATGGAAGCAGCAACAGTAAATTTATTGAATATCATCAATTGAGGTCCATCATTCAGGCAAGATTTAATTTAAATCAACTGAATTTAGAAATGTCTGTATGGGTAACACAATTTCTAAATCTCTAAAATTTAGGATTCAGTTTTCCTCCCAACAGCAAAATGGCAGTGAGATATTTCCATCAACCCAGATCAAAACTTCTGGACACAAACATGTTTAAACATCTTCAAAATGACTAAAAGTCCTAATTTACAACTTTTACAATACACAACTCTCCATAGAATACACTATACAGGATAAAGGATGTTCCAAATGGGCCTCACACACTCAAACACATGCACTCACTGTACAGGCAGCTGTGCTAAGAACTATATGCCCACTATATGGTCTTGAATGCCTGTTCAGAGGTTCTGGCAGAGGATATGTCAAGACTTGTCAAGACTTATCTTATCTATCTATATCTACTTTTAGATCATATTAGTCTGGAGAGAATGTCTGCCTCCTCTAAAAAACAATTAGATGAATTTGATTCTCTCTGGTCCCCACTGATCAATTCCATCACTTGGTGGTGTGGATCAGCTGTAGTCTCGTCTCCCCGTGTGTCTAGCAGGTGGCTGGTGGTGGGCGCTTGGGTGGATGCTACCTCAAAGATCCATGAGTATATCAGGAAGATGTCCACAAAGGATCACGTGCTTAGTGAATACCTCAGGCAGCAGAACAGCGAGAAAGAAGAAGAGAAAGAAAAGGAACCATCGTGTAAGGACAGGTCTCTGCACGACATGTATCACCTGCAGATAGAAGAAGTGGCTGGTATAGAAAAATCCTTCCAATGGTTCGATAAAGCTGGACTGAAGGACAGCACATAGGCACTAATCATGGCAGTACAGGAACAAGCTCTGAGCACAAGATCAATAGAAGCTGGGGTCTACCAGAGAAGAGTTCAGAGAGGATGGGGAAGGTAACAGTGGTCCCCGTGGCAATCAGAACACTCAGGGCAGTGACCCCCAAACTGGGAGAGTGGCTCCAGCAGATTCCTGGAACGACATCCGAGATGTCTGTCCAGAAGAGTGCAGTCCTGGGAATAGCTAAGATACTGCACAGCACCTTCAAGCTCCCAGGCCTCTGGTAGAGGATCCAAGCTTGGAAGACAAAGACCGCCAACAGGGCAAGTGGGGAATGCAGTCCTATACAGCACCAGCGGTAACTATCTGATTATGTAGTGTGAAATGTGTTGTTGTAATGTACCAGTGATGCTCTGTCCTTTCATTTAAGCAGCTTTAAGGTTTTTAAAATCCTCCTATTCCTCCTTGTCTGGCACTCTTCATTCTACCTGATCAAAACAATGCCTGTACTCTCAAAACATCTGAAGACTGAGTCAGGAGGAGTTAGAGTTGTGTAGGACTTCTGAGTTTTTGTTCTAAAAATAGGGTCATTCATTTTAACATTAGACAGTAAACAGTTCCTAACTGACCGAAGCAATTCAGTCAATCAACAGCTTCAAGAAATACACCTTGGCATGTAGAAGATTTGGAAAGATCCAAAAATAAATTATTTTCCCAAGTGGTTTATGACTGAAAATTACTATTGTGTTAAATTGTGTGCTTATGTGTACTTGTGGAGAATGTTGTGTTGATGGCTGTGTGAATGTGGTGGACAGGTGAGGGAGAATAGAAGTATGCACAAAACTGGGGAAAGAAGGAGATGGTGCAAATGTCGCCATGACAATGTGTGTACGAAGCGTGTGGAGAATTGTTTTTCATAAGCTCAAACTGTATCCTGAACCGTTACTGTTTATCATGTGCTGCTGCAGACCAGCACACAGTAATAGAGGTGTGCGCAGTGTGGTGGTTGGGCAGCAGAGGGCAGCAGAGGCCCAAGATGAGTTAGGCAGCAAATCCTGAAGATGTCAAAGTTTTTCTGGTAACATCAGGCTGATGTGCTTTCTTTGGAAATGGAGATCATCCATCCATCCATCCATCCATCCATCCATCCGTCCATCCATCCGTCCATCCATCATTTTCTTTCACGTATCCAATACAGTGTCGTGGGGGAAACAAACAAAATAAATTTAATGCAGTGTGAAATAAAACAAGCCTAATTCTGTTCAAGTGTTCTATAGAAAGGTCGGATTTTAGGAGTTATCAAGAAGAACCTGTAAAAATAAGGCCAAGACTTTTTATTTCTCACACTGGAAAAACAACAACAACATTCCTTTACTTTCTGATTCACCCTCCAACTTAAACATTACAAAAAGCCCAGCATCTGTTTAGGGTTTGGCTACACAGTCAGTTTAAACATGAATATGAAGCTCTGTGCATTTTGGAAACAAAAAAACCCTCAGAACACGTTTTGGAACATTTTACTAGAAGTAAACTTTTCATCCCAGTTTTCCGACATGAGAATCCTTTTAAACAACATTTCATCTAACATGGATTTGGTTAATCTGTTTATTATTAAAGGCAAATACCGTGCTGATACATCAAAGTGAGGAAAGAGTAGCTTAGGTTAATGATGTCGGAGCAGCCCCAATTAATTAAACCACATGGCTATCTTCCAAAGTTTCAGGCTCTTGCGGATGAAATTCTTTCTGGTTTGACACAAAGCGCAGCCTGCCAAAGCCTCACATTAGGTTAAGATAAACAGCTGGATACTTTAGTACAGACCGAGGACATAAACACTTAAAAAAAAAAAATGCTGCCAATTTTAGGCTGCCTTTTTAAGAGCTTGCCAGAGACAATAAAATGACAGGATTAGCTTATAGAGGGTTGGCCCCGTCTTTACAGTTTATTGTGTTGTTGATTAATGAGCACAGTCCCAGTCAAATAAATGAAATGAAACAGGAGGCTGAACCGGACTCAATGTTGGGGAAATGATCACGCTCTTCAGAGAGACCTGAAAAACTGTGAACCTACACTGCCATTGTGTTCATATTTTCTTAGCAAAGTATGTGCTGACAGCATGCTCACAAACCTCAGCAGTCAATAGTCATATTGTGATCCCTCCAGCACATGGCTGTTGTCCATGCTTCACGTCTGGCATTATGATGGAACGCTAAACACACAGAGGTGATCTGTTTCTTAAAAAAGTCCACATGAAATGCCTCTTTTCTATTATTTTTTTATCAAACGCCTGGATGGTTATGATTAGGCTCGAGACTGAATAAATGTGTGATGTCTGCTGATGTGAAGGGTTACATAATGACCACATCTGCCTGCCAGGCTGCCTCACACCTGGAAATAGGCTGAAATGAAGAAGTGGAGCTGATGAATGATATTCCTGCTGCTTTAATTAGAAAGTCTGGAACCTGCCAGCCGTCTCCTTGATGTTATTTTGTTCTGCTGGGACAGCCTGAAAAGAGAGCAGTTAGCATCAGCTTGACAGCCATTATCTTGCCCTTCTCTCATTCTGTCACACTAGTTCTCCTGTTAATTATGCCTCCCGCCTCATGTCGCAGAATGCCTCCTCACCACCAGTGTGTGTGTGTGTGTGTGTGTGTGTGTGCGCGTGTTGATAAAGGCGAGCCGCAGTGAGAGGAGACAGCAGAGAAAGGCAGATTAATCTCCGGAGTGGAAAGGAGAGCGATTTTATTGGGTTCACGTGTGAAGCTGTCAGTTGTTGTCAGGACTGAAACGTGCAGAGAAGAGCAAAGATGGTGCTGTTTTACAGCTCTGAGCACAGCAAAGAGGGTATACTGTACGCAGAGGAAGTCTGTAAGTGTCAGAGCTCTGCTCAACACTCTCACACTTCCTTGAAAAAGAATCTTACGGGATACTCGGTGAATCCGCTCAGTGAGCTTCAGCTGTGTGTGTGAGGGGCCGGATCCATCACTGCCACAGGGACAGTCTGTGGAGGACTGCTCAGTGTTTCATAATTTGTATTTCATTTGCAACTAGTTATGTTGTGCCACAGGCTGGGGAGGAACAAGCTGGGTTTCAGCAAATATTAGATGCTGGCAATCGAGTTTTATGAGACTCTAAATCAGAAATAGATGTACTTGTTTGTCACCAGATCCACTTTATAGCTTCATATTTATTTTCTTGGCATGCATTATGATGCAACACTCTATGGAAGCAAAGAGATCCCATAACAATCTCATTTTTTATGCAATAACTGTTTGTGTGGATCTTGCCCACTACTAAACGCCTGCAGTCATGATCCTGAAGCTTTTCATGAAATCAAACCCCACATTTAATTGTTTTTCAGTTCGATAAATTTGTCCGCACACAGCTGACTTTTATAGTTCCTGCTCTGGATTTGAATGTCTGCTGTGTGCACGAGGGATACACAAAGGATGATGCATGCATGTAATCCACTGTTACTGTTTTTAATTTCCCTTTAAGATCAGCCTCTCTCCTACAGCTGTTTTAGGGCTGGATGAAGTTCATATTACAAGCAGAACATGTCATTGCTATGCTACCACTGACTGCACTGAAATGTTTTATTACAAACTCAGATTCCAGTGACCAGAGTTTCTGCAGTCACCCCTCTGTCTGGAGCTTTGTCGCTGAGATTAGAAGTGACGCAACAAGACGTCCGATCAGGTTCCTCACAAGAACAGATATCGTTCTAGGTGGTCTGATTTGAACAGGGAAAATATGGAAATATAATAAGAGACAACAAACACAAATCGTTACCTCCAGGTGGCTAGCTGTCAGTGTAGGTGATAAACCTTCACGTTACTAGATTAGACACACAGACAATATACAAGATGGATAGCTTCTGGGTCTGAAAAGGCAACAAGTACTGTAAACCAGCATTCTTTTAATGGTCACTAGGGGGCAGCTTCAGTAAAAAATATGATTTATATATAGTATTTATTAGGGCCCGAGCACGAACTGTGCGAAGGCCCTATTGTAATTGCTTCGTTTATTATTATTATTATTATTATTATTTTATTTTTTTTTTTTTTTATTAGGGCCCGAGCACGAACTGTGCGAAGGCCCTATTGTAATTGCTTCGTTTATTATTATTTTTATTTTTATTTTTATTATTATTCAGGCAAATGAATTGGCTTTTTGGGGGCTTTATCATATTCAAAAACTCATGAAACTTGGCACATGCGTCACACCTGGTGAAAATTTAAGTATTTTAATGGGCTCGGGCAAGGGCGCGCCCAAATGGCTCGCTAGCGCCCCCTAAACTGGAGCCCCACCGCTGTGTTTCACGTACATGAATGAAACTTCATACACATGTATATCATGTCCACGCGCACAAAAAATCCTCTGGGAGCCATGCCCTAAACCCAACAGGAAGTCCGCCATTTTGAATTAATTATGCAAATTTGGCGATTTGCAGCCCTCACACTTTTTCTAATAACTCAGAGGTTTTAGACGTTATCATCTTCATATTTGGTTTGTCTAACCTACACCCCCAGGGGAATCTAAATCTCGAAAATGGTGAGTTTTTGCCAAGGGGGAGGGGTCCTTATGCCCCTTTGAACTTTGATCATTCGCCATGAAATTTTGATTGCCTCTCATTCATACCTACATGATCCAATGTGCATCAAACTTCTCCAGTAGGATGAGGGTGCCCCCCTGAACACATACATATGACAATATTTAATATCAGTCGCAGCGCCACCTAGTGGGAACAGGAAATGTCATATTTTACACTTGGAGGTCCAGCTCCAAGGTGGTTTAGCAGAACCATCTCAAATTTCACCTGGAAAGCCTTAAGAAGTTGGACTTACTGTGTTTTCAAAACTGTGACTTTTTGACAAAAGGGCGTGACCCTTATGGGACGGCAAAGTTCGATGATTCGCCATGAACACAAAAATGGCTGTAACTCCAAGCCAACTTGCCCAATCTGGCTCAAACTTCAGTGGTGTGATAAGCATGCTGCCCTGAACACATTCATATGCATAAAGTCCATAAACGTTAGAGCGCCGCCTAGTGGCAGCTCGGAATATCTTAAAATAGCAAGTTTTTTGAGTAGCCCCGGAGCTACGTTTTATCTACATGTATGAAAATGTACAGGCTCATGTAACATACTAAGACGTACAAAAAAGTCTCTTGGACCCATACCCCAAACCCTACAGGAAGTCGGCCATCTTCAATTGAAGGTGTCAATTTTTGCGATTTCCACGCCTGCTATTTGAACGAACTCGTCCTAGGGCATTTCACCCACTGACACCAAATTGGCTCCAGATCATCTACACAAGTAGCCCATCAAATATTGTGGAAATCTTTACAAAATATTAAACGGCCTTGTCACACCAGGCCATTAAATTTGGCCTTTGTTTTTCTCCCTCACCACCAAAATTGTTTGTGCACTTGTTCGCACATGCTTTGTCTGATCAGGCTGAAAATTTAATCACTCATGTACACACCCAGGCTGAATCCATAACTACAGATTCAAGACTGTAGGCGCAATAGCGCCCCCTACAGAAGCAAATGAAAATTTGTATGACCGTCCACAGAATTAGTTTTGCTCTGAAATACATGAAATATCTTTCACCATTCCTTACAAAATCCTCATCTATTTGATAAGCCTCCTGCCCTGAACACATTGATATGCATAAAGTCCATAAACGTTAGAGCGCCCCCTACTGGCAGCTTTAAATATCATAATATACCATGTTTTTTAGCTAGCCCCTGAGTTACATTTTATCTACAGCTCTGAAATTTTGCACACTCATGTAACATCCTAAGACATACAAAAAAGTCTCTTGGAGCCATACTCCAAACCCTACAGGAAGTCCAGCATCTTCAATTGAAAGTGTCAATTTTTGCCATTTTCAGGCCTGCTATTTGAATGAACTCCTCCTAGGGCATTTCACCCAGTGAGACCAAATTGGCTCCACATCATCTAGACAAACAGCCCATCAAAAAAGTCAATCAGACCCATGCCCTATTTTGCATGCTGGAGCCGTGACCACACCCCCAAATATTCCATTGCGTCTATGCCGAGAGCAAAAGATACCTTTTCCTATAAAAGAATTCAACTTTCTAGAGACCCATCACGATCACAAAACCTCCGAGTGCGGCACGGGTCGACGAGCGCCACAGGTCGACGCGCGCGGAGTGCGAGGGCCCGATATCACCGCTTGCGGTTTTAATTATTATTTTTTTTTTTTTTTTTTTTTTTTTTTTTATTATTCAGGCAAATGAATTGGCTTTTTGGGGGCTTTATCATATTCAAAAACTCATGAAACTTTGCACATGCGTCACACCTGGTGAAAATTTAAGTATTTTAATGGGCTCGGGCAAGGGCGCGCCCAAATGGCTCGCTAGCGCCCCCTAAACTGGAGCCCCACCGCTGTGTTTCACGTACATGAATGAAACTTCATACACATGTATATCATGTCCAGGCGCACAAAAAATCCTCTTGGAGCCATGCCCTAAACCCAACAGGAAGTCAGCCATTTTGAATTAATTATGCAAATTTGGCGATTTGCAGCCCTCACACTTTTTCTAATAACTCAGAGGTTTTAGATGTTATCATCTTCATATTTGGTTTGTCTAACCTACACCCCCAGGGGAATCTAAATCTCGAAAATGGTGAGTTTTTGCCAAGGGGGAGGGGTCCTTATGCCCCTTTGAACTTTGATCATTCACCATGAAATTTTGATTGCCTCTCATTCATACCTACATGATCCAATGTGCATCAAACTTCTCCAGTAGGATGAGGGTGCCCCCCTGAACACATACATATGACAATATTTAATATCAGTCGCAGCGCCACCTAGTGGGAACAGGAAATGTCATATTTTACACTTGGAGGTCCAGCTCCAAGGTGGTTTAGCAGAACCATCTCAAATTTCACCTGGAAAGCCTTAAGAAGTTGGACTTACTGTGTTTTCAAAACTGTGAGTTTTTGACAAAAGGGCGTGACCCTTATGGGACGGCAAAGTTCGATGATTCGCCATGAACACAAAAATGGCTGTAACTCAAAGCCAACTTGCCCAATCTGGCTCAAACTTCAGTGGTGTGATAAGCATGCTGCCCTGAACACATTCATATGCATAAAGTCCATAAACGTTAGAGCGCCGCCTAGTGGCAGCTCGGAATATCTTAAAATAGCATGTTTTTTGAGTAGCCCCGGAGCTACGTTTTATCTACATGTATGAAAATGTACAGGCTCATGTAACATCCTAAGACGTACAAAAAAGTCTCTTGGACCCATACCCCAAACCCTACAGGAAGTCGGCCATCTTCAATTGAAGGTGTCAATTTTTGCGATTTCCACGCCTGCTATTTGAACGAACTCGTCCTAGGGCATTTCACCCACTGACACCAAATTGGCTCCAGATCATCTACACAAGTAGCCCATCAAATATTGTGGAAATCTTTAAAAAATATTAAACGGCCTTGTCACACCAGGCCATTAAATTTGGCCTTTGTTTTTCTCCCTCACCACCAAAATTGTTTGTGCACTTGTTCGCACATGCTTTGTCTGATCAGGCTGAAAATTTAATCACTCATGTACACACCCAGGCTGAATCCATAACTACAGATTCAAGACTGTAGGCGCAATAGCGCCCCCTACAGAAGCAAATGAAAATTTGTATGACCGTCCACAGAATTAGTTTTGCTCTGAAATACATGAAATATCTTTCACCATTCCTTACAAAATCCTCATCTCTTTGATAAGCCTCCTGCCCTGAACACATTGATATGCATAAAGTCCATAAACGTTAGAGCGCCCCCTACTGGCAGCTTTAACCCCTTAACTGGCAGCAAAAAAATCACCTGACAAAAACTACATAACGCCTTCTGGTCACTATTGGCTCTGCACAACCCATTTCATAGCCTATTAATCGGCTGCGTCTGGTCCGCAGGCCGAATGAAGTGCATTTATATGGCAGGCTAGACCCGCCTATTTTGACTGACACCTCATTCGGCCAATCATGTTAAGAAATGGGTTTCCCAGAGCCAATAATACTCAGAGGGCGTCACGTAGCTTTGTCAGGTGATTTGGTGCAGCCAGTTACATGATTGGCCGAATGACGTGTCAATAAAAATGGGAGGGTCTAGCCTGCCATATAAAAGGGACTACAAACGGCCCGTCACCGGGCCCTTGCCAGTTAAGGGGTTAAATATCATAATATACCATGTTTTTAGCTAGCCCCTGAGTTACATTTTATCTACAGCTCTGAAATTTTGCACACTCATGTAACATCCTAAGACATACAAAAAAGTCTCTTGGAGCCATACTCCAAACCCTACAGGAAGTCCAGCATCTTCAATTGAAAGTGTCAATTTTTGCCATTTTCAGGCCTGCTATTTGAATGAACTCCTCCTAGGGCATTTCACCCAGTGAGACCAAATTGGCTCCACATCATCTAGACAAACAGCCCATCAAAAAAGTCAATCAGACCCATGCCCTATTTTGCATGCTGGAGCCGTGACCACACCCCCAAATATTCCATTGCGTCTATGCCGAGAGCAAAAGATACCTTTTCCTATAAAAGAATTCAACTTTCTAGAGACCCATCACGATCACAAAACCTCCGAGTGCAGCACGGGTCGACGAGCGCCACAGGTCGACGCGCGCGGAGTGCGAGGGCCCGATATCACCGCTTGCGGTTTTAATTATTATTATTATTATTATTCAGGCAAATGAATTGGCTTTTTGGGGGCTTTATCATATTCAAAAACTCATGAAACTTGGCACATGCGTCACACCTGGTGAAAATTTAAGTATTTTAATGGGCTCGGGCAAGGGCGCGCCCAAATGGCTCGCTAGCGCCCCCTAAACTGGAGCCCCACCGCTGTGTTTCACGTACATGAATGAAACTTCATACACATGTATATCATGTCCAGGCGCACAAAAAATCCTCTTGGAGCCATGCCCTAAACCCAACAGGAAGTCCGCCATTTTTAATTAATTATGCAAATTTGGCGATTTGCAGCCCTCACACTTTTTCTAATAACTCAGAGGTTTTAGACGTTATCATCTTCATATTTGGTTTGTCTAACCTACACCCCCAGGGGAATCTAAATCTCGAAAATGGTGAGTTTTTGCCAAGGGGGAGGGGTCCTTATGCCCCTTTGAACTTTGATCATTCGCCATGAAATTTTGATTGCCTCTCATTCATACCTACATGATCCAATGTGCATCAAACTTCTCCAGTAGGATGAGGGTGCCCCCCTGAACACATACATATGACAATATTTAATATCAGTCGCAGCGCCACCTAGTGGGAACAGGAAATGTCATATTTTACACTTGGAGGTCCAGCTCCAAGGTGGTTTAGCAGAACCATCTCAAATTTCACCTGGAAAGCCTTAAGAAGTTGGACTTACTGTGTTTTCAAAACTGTGAGTTTTTGACAAAAGGGCGTGACCCTTATGGGACGGCAAAGTTCGATGATTCGCCATGAACACAAAAATGGCTGTAACTCAAACCCAACTTGCCCAATCTGGCTCAAACTTCAGTGGTGTGATAAGCACCCTGTCCTGAACACACTCATATGCAAAAAGTCCATAAACGGTAGAGCGCCGCCTAGTGGCAGCTCGGAATATCTTAAAATAGCAAGTTTTTTGAGTAGCCCCGGAGCAACGTTTTATCTACATGTATGAAAATGTACAGGCTCATGTAACATCCTAAGACGTACAAAAAAGTCTCTTGGACCCATACCCCAAACCCTACAGGAAGTCGGCCATCTTCAATTGAAGGTGTCAATTTTTGCCATTTCCACGCCTGCTATTTGAACGAACTTGTCCTAGGGCATTTGACCCAGTGAGACCAAATTTGCTCCACATCATCTACACAAGTAGCCCATCAAATATTGTGGAAATCTTTACAAAATATTAAATGGCCTTATCACACCAGGCCATTGAATTTGGCCTTCGTTTTTCTCCCTCACCACCAAAATTGTTTGTGCACTTGTTCGCACATGCTTTGTCTGATCAGGCTGAAAATTTAATCACTCATGTACACACCCAGGCTGAATCCATAACTACAGATTCAAGACTGTAGGCGCAATAGCGCCCCCTACAGAAGCAAATGAAAATTTGTATGACCGTCCACAGAATTAGTTTTGCTCTGAAATACATGAAATATCTTTCACCATTCCTTACAAAATCCTCATCTATTTGATAAGCCTCCTGCCCTGAACACATTGATATGCATAAAGTCCATAAACGTTAGAGCGCCCCCTACTGGCAGCTTTAAATATCATAATATACCATGTTTTTTAGCTAGCCCCTGAGTTACATTTTATCTACAGCTCTGAAATTTTGCACACTCATGTAACATCCTAAGACATACAAAAAAGTCTCTTGGAGCCATACTCCAAACCCTACAGGAAGTCCAGCATCTTCAATTGAAAGTGTCAATTTTTGCCATTTTCAGGCCTGCTATTTGAATGAACTCCTCCTAGGGCATTTCAGCCAGTGAGACCAAATTGGCTCCAGATCATCTAGACAAACAGCCCATCAAATATTGTGGAAATCTTGACAAAATATTAAATGGTGTTGTCACACCAGGCCATTGAAGTTGGCTTTCATTTTTCTCAATGGCGACCAAAATTGTTTGGGCACGTGTTCGTACATGCTTTGCCCGATCTGCCTGAAAATGTAATCACTCATGTACACAGCCACTCTGAACCCATAACTATGGATTCAAGGCTATACGTAGCTGCAAGAGCGCCCCCTACAGAAGCAAATGAAATTTTGTATAGCATCCACAAACTTAGTTTCTCGGAAATGTATGAAAATGTGTTTCAACATTCTTGACATCATCCTGATCAAAACAGTCTATCAGACCCATGCCCTATTTTGCATGCTGGAGCCGTGACCCCACCCCCAAATATTCCATTGCGTCTATGCCGAGAGCAAAAGATATCTTTTCCTAAAAAAGAATTCAACTTTCTACAGACCTTCTGTACACCATCACGATCACAAGACCTCCGAGTGCGGCACGGGTCGACGAGCGCCACGGGTCGACGCGCAGGGAGTGCGAGGGCCCGATATCACCGCTTGCGGTTTTAATTAGGGCCCGAGCACGAACTGTGCGAAGGCCCTATTGTAATTGCTTCGTTTATTATTAGGGCCCGAGCACGAACTGTGCGAAGGCCCTATTGTAATTGCTTCGTTTATTATTTTTATTATTTTTATTAGGGCCCGAGCACGAACTGTGCGAAGGCCCTATTGTAATTGCTTCGTTTATTATTATTATTATTTTTTTTTTTATTATTATTCAGGCAAATGAATTGGCTTTTTGGGGGGCTTTATCATATTCAAAAACTCATGAAACTTTGCACATGCGTCACACCTGGTGAAAATTTAAGTATTTTAATGGGCTCGGGCAAGGGCGCGCCCAAATGGCTCGCTAGCGCCCCCTAAACTGGAGCCCCACCGCTGTGTTTCACGTACATGAATGAAACTTCATACACATGTATATCATGTCCAGGCGCACAAAAAATCCTCTTGGAGCCATGCCCTAAACCCAACAGGAAGTCCGCCATTTTGAATTAATTATGCAAATTTGGCGATTTGCAGCCCTCACACTTTTTCTAATAACTCAGAGGTTTTAGACGTTATCATCTTCATATTTGCTTTGTCTAACCTACACCCCCAGGGGAATCTAAATCTCGAAAATGGTGAGTTTTTGCCAAGGGGGAGGGGTCCTTATGCCCCTTTGAACTTTGATCATTCGCCATGAAATTTTGATTGCCTCTCATTCATACCTACATGATCCAATGTGCATCAAACTTCTCCAGTAGGATGAGGGTGCCCCCCTGAACACATACATATGACAATATTTAATATCAGTCGCAGCGCCACCTAGTGGGAACAGGAAATGTCATATTTTACACTTGGAGGTCCAGCTCCAAGGTGGTTTAGCAGAACCATCTCAAATTTCACCTGGAAAGCCTTAAGAAGTTGGACTTACTGTGTTTTCAAAACTGTGACTTTTTGACAAAAGGGCGTGACCCTTATGGGACGGCAAAGTTCGATGATTCGCCATGAACACAAAAATGGCTGTAACTCAAAGCCAACTTGCCCAATCTGGCTCAAACTTCAGTGGTGTGATAAGCATGCTGCCCTGAACACATTCATATGCATAAAGTCCATAAACGTTAGAGCGCCGCCTAGTGGCAGCTCGGAATATCTTAAAATAGCATGTTTTTTGAGTAGCCCCGGAGCTACGTTTTATCTACATGTATGAAAATGTACATGCTCTGTGTAACATACTAAGACGTACAAAAAAGTCTCTTGGACCCATACCCCAAACCCTACAGGAAGTCGGCCATCTTCAATTGAAGGTGTCAATTTTTGCGATTTCCACGCCTGCTATTTGAACGAACTTGTCCTAGGGCATTTCACCCAGTGACACCAAATTGGCTCCAGATCATCTACACAAGTAGCCCATCAAAAGTTATTCAGGGTTTTGTAGAATATTGAACGGTGTTGCCATGGCAACCCTCTGAATTTGGACTTTTTTCAATTTCACATTCACAGAGATTCTAAACATCAGCCCCTGGGCTGTGCTTTCTCTATGTACCTGAAAATGTGCCTGCTGATGTAAGATGCTAACATCTACAAAAAACTCTCTTGGACCGATAGCCCAAACCCAACAGGAAGTCAGCCACGTTTACTTTAAAGTGTCATTTTTGCAGCATTTTTCGCCTTTTTCAGGCCTTTTTGCCTCAACTCCTCCTAGGGCATTTGACCCAGTGAGACCAAAATGGCTCCAGATCATCCACACAAGTAGCCCATCAAAAGATATTCATGGTTTTGTAGAATATTGAACGGTGTTGCCGTAGCAACCCTCTGAATTTGGACTTTTTTTCCATTTCAGGCCCAGATAGGTTCTAAACATCAGCCCCAGGGCAGTGCTTGGTCTGTGTACCTGAAATCGTGCATGCTGAAGTAACATCCTAACACGTACAAAAAAGTCTCTTGGACCGATAGCCGAAATCCAACAGGAAGCCTGACATGTTCTAATTAAGGTGTCATTTTTGCAGCATTTTTCACATTTTTCAGGCCTGCTATTTGAATCATCTTCTACTACAGCTTTTCATCCAGTCACACCAAAATGGCTCCAGATCATCTACACAAGTAGCCCATCAAAAGATATTCATGGTTTTGTAGAATATTGAACGGTGTTGCCGTAGCAACCCTCTAAATGTGGGATTTTACTCATATACCACAGTGCACCAAATTGTTACATCTCTGACATACATTGTCCGATCTGCCTCAAACTTCACAGGCTTAATGGGAGGGTAAGGGAGACCGGACACACCCCTCTATCAGCTTTGTTTCACACTCATAACGCCACCTAGTGGCAACAGGAAATCAGTAGGACACTGATACTCATCATCCTATGGTCATTACAGTTTCATTGATGGCTGCAGGCATTACATAGAGCATTGTGACATATTAATTAGTGGGCACTCACCGACGCCACCTAGTGGAAGCGGGAGACGATCGACGCGAAGTACGGCTAGCCTGCTGAGCCGTCAGCAGCCGGGTGAGCCAGCTACTCTCTCGTCTGCGAGAACCTCCGAGCGCGGTTCGGCTGGAGCGTGCCACGGGTCGACGCGCGGCTTGGCTGGAGCGCGCCAGGGGTCGACGCGCGCCGGGTGCGAGGGCCCGCTCATCGCCGCTTGCGGCTTTAATTTTTTTTATTTTTATTATTATTCAGGCAAATGAATTGGCTTTTTGGGGGCTTTATCATATTCAAAAACTCATGAAACTTTGCACATGCATCACACCTGGTGAAAATTTAAGTATTTTAATGGGCTCGGGCAAGGGCGCGCCCAAATGGCTCGCTAGCGCCCCCTAAACTGGAGCCCCACCGCTGTGTTTCACGTACATGAATGAAACTTCATACACATGTATATCATGTCACGCGCACAAAAAATCCTCTTGGAGCCATGCCCTAAACCCAACAGGAAGTCCGCCATTTTGAATTAATTATGCAAATTTGGCGATTTGCAGCCCTCACACTTTCTCTAATAACTCAGAGGTTTTAGACGTTATCATCTTCATATTTGGTTTGTCTAACCTACACCCCAGGGGAATCTAAATCTCGAAAATGGTGAGTTTTTGCCAAGGGGGAGGGGTCCTTATGCCCCTTTGACCTTTGATCATTCGCCATGAAAATTTGATTGCCTCTCATTCATACCTACATGATCCAATGTGCATCAAACTTCTCCAGTAGGATGAGGGTGCCCCCCTGAACACATACATATGACAATATTTAATATCAGTCGCAGCGCCACCTAGTGGGAACAGGAAATGTCATATTTTACACTTGGAGGTCCAGCTCCAAGGTGGTTTAGCAGAACCATCTCAAATTTCACCTGGAAAGCCTTAAGAAGTTGGACTTACTGTGTTTTCAAAACTGTGAGTTTTTGACAAAAGGGCGTGACCCTTATGGGACGGCAAAGTTCGATGATTCGCCATGAACACAAAAATGGCTGTAACTCAAAGCCAACTTGCCCAATCTGGCTCAAACTTCAGTGGTGTGATAAGCATGCTGCCCTGAACACACTCATATGCATAAAGTCCATAACGTTAGAGCGCCGCCTAGTGGCAGCTCGGAATATCTTAAAATAGCAAGTTTTTTGAGTAGCCCCGGAGCTACGTTTTCTCTACATGTATGAAAATGTACATGCTCGTGTAACATACTAAGACGTACAAAAAAGTCTCTTGGACCCATACCCCAAACCCTACAGGAAGTCCAGCCATCTT